>NC_031501.1:1355324-1393746 GCF_000237925.1 Schistosoma mansoni | reverse complement strand
GAATATAAATAGGTACATGGTTCTCCAGTTCATTTCACATCACAAGTCTCCTACACACTAATACATATACCTAGTTTAAACATTTTTAACGCTGACTGGATGACCTATTCAGTATATAATGAACCTAAGAACCATGTACCTATTTATATTCGATAATTTTGATGTTTGATTATAATTCCTTGAAAAAGCTTGGACTAGTTTGCCAGGCGAAACTTTGGACTGATTTCAAATTCATTCGCTGAGATTTTACAAATATATTATTCCTATTTAATGTACTTCATAGTAGTTGAAGAAGTAACAGTATTAGTGATGGTAGAGGGCAGTGAATAAAGACAAAGTGATTCCAGAAGACAGAATAGATTTACGGAATAGAATAAAACTCGAGGCGATACTGAATGTATCTCCATCATTACAACTGATTCTGTAAAATGTTACATACAATCTCCTATCATTTGGTTGCGATATTTGCATATATTACAATCAAGTAGGTTATACCTACCTACAAACACATTTTCGTGTTAAAAATCATTTTCAATTGTTTTATTGGTTTATTATCGTAAAAATATTCACCTACTAAACTATTAGTGGGTGAATATCAATATCGTCACCTCAAGTGTGAAAGAATGAAAACTGAGAACAAAATTCCTAGGTTCAAATTCCGCGTGCGAGTTCTTGGATACACATTGTTGAGTAACCCCATACTAGAATGAAACGACCATCAATTGCTTTCAGTTTTTCAGATGTGGTCTAACTTAGATCGGTTCATGATTTAAATCGATTATGATAAGATTCCAGAATAAAATAAATATAAAAAATCTGATAAGAAATAGATAGTTACCATGTGTACAAGCATCAATTTCGTTTGTTTGTAGTCAGTTATAATCAATGTATGACTACCACACGTTAGAGAAAAACCTACAATACCACATCAACACAACAAAATAAAGTTAATCAAAGTAAACAGTCTACAATTTACCTCACAAACTGTACTGCTCAGTGATTCAAATATACATTATCAATGATCTCAAATCTTGATTTAATTCTAACCGAAAACTCAATCTTATATCATTACATTTAATTAAGTTGAATAAGTATAGTTCTCTATTTCTCATTTTTTTTTCCATAAAAAGAAAAACTAGAATATCAAAGTAATGTTTAACAGCAACCGACCCATAGATTAAAAAAAAAGGAAAGAAAAGAAACACAACATACAGCCCTATCATCATCATCATCATCATCATCAAAGAAAAAGCAAAAGCAAATGGGAATTGAACTTCATTTCAATTATATATCATTTTGCCTTTCTTCTTCTTCTTCTTCTTCTTCTTCTTCTCTATCTTACCCTTGAAACTACTGTAAAAATTGCATTTCGATGAAACTGCATCAAAAATATGTTTGATTTGATTTATTTATATACATTTACATTTAAAAAACTTTGCTTTAGAGAAAAAAAAGGAATTTCAGGATTAATGTGTCTCAATTACATTTACCAAGTAACAAGTTACGGACAAACACACACACATACACACACAAGCAGAAATATACACGACATTACCGTAGGCAACATTTATCAATTCATATATATACAAAGAAGAATTTGTTACAGTCATCACTTAGATAATACACATTAAGAAACGTATACATAGGGAAAAGACTGAGTAGTGAAATAACATGAGGAAACGAATTAAAAAAGAAAAGAGAAAAATAGAGAAAGAAGTCGAAGAAAAAAAAATAAACAAAGAGATGCACAACAGGACATTCACCTTAATTATCTCTAACAGTGTATATCACATTTGTTTAAATTTTCGCTTTGAATAGTTTCGAAAAGTTTAATTATATATATTTATATGCAATGGTTGATTTACAGGTGCGTTCGATTTCTAAACATATGGACAAAATTTTATAGATATTTCTACAGTATGTAAGTATGTGTGACGAAAAGAGTATGAAAAATAAAAAAAAAACACGGTTGTATCTATGCCGATGAACACAGGTGTATGCAATTGTACAAATCTATGTATGTATACAACAAGAGATACGTTATCTTTATCATAAGTGATCATATTACCATTATTATCATCTGACCACCAAGTACAGACTAAAGCACTTGGCTTCGAATTACACCACAAGTGTGTCTAAATCGAAGTAGATGAAACAGAGTTCGAGCACGAGACAAAGTGATGGAATATCGAATCCCTTAACTACCGAATCACTCATGTAAACGCTAACAGGGTGGACATTTTTTATAAACGAATAATTTGCTACAGAACAATAATTAATCAATATATAATCGAAGTTATCATCATTCATTTGATAAATGATAGATACAAAAACCAACTAAGATTGAAATAAAAGAAGTATAAAGTTTATCTGTTAACGTAACAGTGGAATCAAATATGACTAAGTGAGGAAACGAAAAGATTGAGATGGCTGGTGTAAGAGTAGATTGGAAAAAATGTAAAGGTGGGAAACTAAAACGTGATATCAATCTATGGAAACGCTGATAATTGAACTGAGCCGTATTGTCGGGTACAGATTACTTGGTTTGAGTTCGTGTGATTACTGTAACCAACGGTTAAAAAAACTTTGAGAGACACAGCTCGCAATTCTTCGCAATGATCCACCAGATTCACTGACTATTTGTTTTTTCCAATATCCTAAGTTTCTTAATTATTTTATACTTTTTCCATTACAGAATATCATATTGTCCATACCTGAAAAAGCATTCATGTTTGTTATAGAATAGATGGAAATCGGTTAGTAGAGGAATCCAGGACTGATCAAAATTTAATGACTATTTAAAATTAGTAGTTCAATGGATAATAGGTTAGGCATTTGAAGTGAAAAGTACCAGTGTCAACATGAATAACACTGATGAGGGTGTAAACATCTAGCTGACAAGTTTGAAATAAGACGTAACACACTTCTTGAATTTTACTACTAGCTACATGTTAACTATTCCATAAAAAATGTATAACATAATGGGTATATCGAGGCGATCCACACAGGAGGTGCATACGTCACAACAAAATATCAACAAAGGATTAATACAAACAATTAGAAATTGAAATAACATTGATGTTTAGTGTAAAACAAAAGGTTAACATAAACAGTTAAATGAACTAAATGTGCGTGTGCGTTAGATTATGTATGTGGAATGTATATATAGCAGTATAACTATAATGTGCATCGACTTTGTGTAATTGAAAAAAGAAAGTGAATGATATATTAGTCTGTCTAAAAAAAACATTGCTAACTAACATCGATATCATCATTATTAGTAGTATGAACAAAAACAATAAATTATTCTACAACTATTCCATGTTCATAATTCTTTGTGTTTTTCAAGTCAATTTCAACCCCCAAATGCCCTACTACGGCCGAGAGAGGGGAGAGTACGCTCTCCCACTCCAGATGCTCTCATATGGCCACGTGTATATAGCCTCTGTCAGGGAAGTCTTACTCACTGCCTTCTCACACCATAGGTGTTGTTTACGGAATTGAGAGCGAATATCCGACGCTTTAACCGAGTTGGCGGACATGGATGTTTCACTTAGGGAAGTTGGAAAACCCTGATTTCAAACCAATGGCGCACATGGGCTCAAGTATCCTGAAGGATCAAATGACGTATGAACCAATCATTGGTGACCGGCTACCATGGGACTGCATCTCCTCACGATGCTCCACTGCCTTGTGGATCAGATCTTTTGGTCAAAGGCTCCGGGTGTGACCCACTAAGCAAACCACCTGCCTCAGCTTGGGCACCCGGGTAATATCACAGCCCTCACACAAATCAAATGAGATTTTTGTGGCGCATATGTATCTGGTGCCCCTTTGTACCAATATTTATGTGTTTAAATAAATAATAATAAATACGTCAATTTCAACTGTACATTCACATAGACACATTCTTACACACATATATATATACCAAAAGAGAGGTTTCACATGATATCAATCTCACTATATCGAATATTAATAAGAATAATATAACAATAATAACAGGTAATTAGAGGGGAAACCCCCTGTCTCTTGAGCTTACTTGTCTTCCTAATGTAGATGTATCATGATTATTACGTGATTTTCTTGCTTGATATGGAAATAATATAATGAATGGTAATGGTACATTCGATAAATAACCATAATCTGTTTGTATAACGGATTTCAATAGAGGATCTAAAAAAAAAAAGGAATGTTTAAAAAGAGAAAAACAAAATAATCAATTTTACAATCTGTCAAGTTTATGGATATCATTATTGGCAAGTTTTTTTGAATTGTGAACAATGTTGATATTCAGAAATGAACATTAGATCTTCATTTGAGATGGATTCATCCTGAGAAGATTGCTTAGATGGATCTATTTTGTTACAATAGATGAATTGTGTCTAGTAGTTGAATATACAATACCGATATATTTGCATTTTAGTATTAATGTTCAAATTGAGATTCAAATATAATACATACGTATTCGCTTCAAACTCAAATCGGTTATTCACCAAGCTACTAAGTTCAGACATCGTTACAAAACCTCTTAATAAGTATAATGTTTTTACTATTGCTAGTAATCATTCGAATTCATGATTTCCTTTTAATTGATTGCTACCATGAAAAGATCAGAATAAACATTTTAAAAATCGTCTACCAAACGAGCTGAAATCAGTTAGATATTTATTGTGAACGTCTGAAAGTTTACTGGATTGCTGTTTCGTGTCAGGTGTTATATTAGTCATCCCAGAAGCATCCAATCTAAAACCGAACATTGTATCGAACTGATAACTCTATGATTTTCTGTAGAACCAAATATTTGATTGGTTATTGAGTAGTAGCCGATATCATATTTGTTTATTCATCAGTGTTGATTAGATCATATCAATGGATTTGTGTAATGCAGAAACTAGACTCAACATCGTACATTGAGAAGTTGAGTGAGGTCGGTTCAAATCCAATAGGGAGTGTTAATCCCAATCAAATTGTAGGTACACCTTTCCCGACGAGTTTCAACCGCCAAGAAATCTAAATCCAGTGTTCCTTATCCACTAACTCCAAATACCTAACATCTCAATACAGCACACGCAAGTTTGAATCATTTGGACACTAATAGATGCATTTTAGCTTGATCGATAGAATCCAATAAGCACTAAACAGGAATAGATACAATCATGTTATGGGTTACTTTACTCAGTGATAATTGATTAAATTCACATAATATGACATGATTTCCTCAGAAATTAAAAAACTCATGACGAAAATTAATGACAAAGAATGATTTAATAATCTTCACCCTTTTTGTATGACTGTTGTTAGGACATATTTTTCGAAAAAATGTAATTTCGGTTATAGATCATGAAAATGATAAATAGCTCTGCTTACATAGTAATACCTGTCTTTAATATTCATTATTTTTCCAAGATAAATGAACGGAAATATCTAGAACGTTTATAGATGTGCGTAAACACACACACATACACGACTGATATGTATATAGTACTCACAAGTCGGAGGGTAGGGGGCAATAATATTGAACTTTGAAATGTGTATATGACGATGGAAAATTAGTTTTTTTTATCCCATAGAAATTACTACAACTAATAATGGCAATATTATTGTCAACTAATTTTAATTAAAAAAAACAGGAACTACTGTCCGACAGTAGCAAAAAAGTGGAATGGTTGAATGGTTTTCGTTTTGTAGACTATAAAGTAGACATTGAATAATAATTTAAGGTATGAATATGCATTAAATATATATTAATCTTAAACCTATTCCATTGGAGAAATGTTGAATAAGTCTAATTTGTAATCGAAATTGACTAAATAATACATTAGAAAGAACGAAACAGTGAGATGAAATTACTTGAGTAGAAGACGTGGTTACAGTATCAGTGGTAGCCCCCAAATGCCCTGGTACGGGGGAGAGGGTGGGGAGAGTACGCTCTCCCTCTCGAAATGCTCTCACATGGCCACGAGTATACAGCCACTGACAGGGAAGTCCTACTCACTGCCTTCTCACACCATAGGTGTTGTTTACGAAAGTGAGAGGACGAAAAGCGAATGTTCGGCGCTTTAACCGGGTTAGTGGCACGGAAAGTTGACCTAAAGGAGTTGGAAAACCCTGATTACAAACCAATGGTGCACATGGACTCCAGTATCCTGAGGGAACAAATGGCGTGTGAATCCATCGTTGGTCATCGGCTACCATGGACTTGCATCTCCTTACTAGGTAAGGATGGCAAATCGATTGATGAAGTAGTGAAACTTCATCATTTGAGATGGCTGGGACATGTGTTACGTATGCCCAACCACCGACTGCCCCGACGTGCAATGTTTCATGGTGTAGGAGTAGGTTGGAAGAAAGCTAGGGGCGGCCAGACCAAAACGTGGCACAAATCAATGAAGTCACTGACAATTGAACTGAGCCATGTTGGTAGGTGTAGACTACCTGGTTGGGATTCGCGAGATGATAGCTACCGATGGTTAGAGACCTTGAATAACATGGCTCAAAATCGTTTGCAATGGCGTAGGTGTATCCACTCTTTGTGTTCTACCAACTTCTAATCTTCTTTTTCTCTTTCCAAATTTATTTCACTGTACTATACTCCTTCAATAATTTCTTCAAACCCTAATCTTTTGGATTTCTGATTATACTCCTACTACTTCTACCACTATGGGATTTGAATCGACAACTGCATCTCTGTGCTAATGTGGTATGGCAACTCGAACTGATGTACGTACGTACGAAGTTCTACGTTGTGACTGACTGACTGACTGACTGCATCTCCTTACTATGCTCCACTGCCTTGTGGATTAGATCTTCAGGTCAAAGGCTCCGGGTGTGGCCCCCTAAGAAAACCACCTGGTTCGGTCCGGGCACCTGGGCAGTATCACAGCCCTCACATAAATCAAATAAGATTTGTGCGGTGCATATATATCTGGTGCTTCCTTGTACCAATATTTATGTGTTTAAATAAATAATAAATAAATCAGTGGTAGTAGAAAACATCAAGCATCGATAGTATGATTTGAGAAAATGAATTCATTCTTAAAAAAATATGAGATAATTTTAAAAACTTACTATCTAAGGGAGGACAATGAGGCTATGCACATACATTATTGAAAACGACTTTGATTATGTTATCCAACGATAATCGTGTGAAGTTAAACAAGACAGTCTACATCTATCAACATGGCTCAGAACATCAAAGAATATCTTGATGGACTGACTCTACATCTTAAATCAACCGATTCTAGGTTTCTCCCAATCTACTTATTGTATTTATTTATTTATTTGAACACATAAACATTGGTACAAAGGAGCGCCGAATACATATGCGCCACACAAATCACTTGATTTGTGTGTGGGCTGTGATACTACCCGGGTGCCCAAACTGAAACAGGTGGTTTACTTAGGGGGCCACAACCGGAGGCTTGACCTAAAGGTTTAGTCCACAAGGCAGTGGAACAAGGTAAGGAGAGGCAGTCACATGGTGGCCGGTGACCAACGATTGATTCATACGCACTTTGTTCCCTCCATGTGCACCAATGGTTTGGAATCAGGGTCTCCCAACTCCCCTAGTTGAATTTTCGATGTCCACCAACCCGGTTAAAGCGTCGGACATTCGCTGTTTGTTCTCTCAATTCGGTAAACAATACCCGTGATGCGAGAAGGCAGTGGCTGCATACGCGTGGCTATGTGAGAGTATTTCCACTAAAACAATAGCTATTGTGTGTCGAAGTATACAGTGGTTGGGTATACGTAGTATATGGATGTCCCAATCACAACAGATGCTGAAGACACGATGACTGGAACAAAATCCGGATCAGAAAGTTAACTTTACATTTTAAATTACCATGCAAACGTTAAACAGTATACCAAAGGAGTCAGCACAATTTGACTTCGATGTAACCGTTTCCAAATAGATTCTTTTGACAAAAAATCTTTTTATCAGTATGATTATCAAACACAGTTTGTACAGTCAGTATTCTGGTTAGTTGATGATATAAGCTGAGAGAAATTAAAAAAATAACCCATTTTCACTTCCATAGTCGGTAAATAAATTTGTATCTAACACATGTAAGTTATATAAGTATTGTTGAAAACTACTTAATATGATGGGAAACTTCAATTATCCCAAGGTTTATATGTAAGTATTGAACGAAAACTTGGTGGGGATAAACAATGAGAATCATACATTAAATACATTATTTGCACATATTCCTTAAGATACTTTATCATCACAAGCAAAGATGGCTAGTAGCTAGCAGTGGAATCCAGGACTATCAGGACTCAGTAGCTGAGTGGATAACGTGATGACGTTTGAAGCGAACGATACTGGGTTCGAATCCCAGAGTGAACATCAACTCTGAGATACAGGTACATCCAGTTGACGAGTCCCCAATTGGACGAAACGCGCGTCCTGGATTCCACTGCTAGCCACTATCCATCTTTGTTTACAATGCTTGTGAATTAAGGCTATATCGAGGCAATACGCCACAGTACGAACATATGCCAATAAGAGACTGATCAATTTCAGTCCTAAACATCAATGAGAAGATTCAAACAAACAATACCAAAATGAATTCATACTTCATCATCCTTCTAAATTCTGTTATTATTCCGATTTCTCTCTATTTACTTTCATCTCTTTATTTCAATCAACTGTTGGTATGCATTTTATTTACAATTCCTGCTACACACTACTTATATCTGTCAACATAAGAGACATACACCATATTATATATAGTTAATGATTGGATCTGAAATTCATTTAATTCGTACAGTTCAACTAGGATAGTTTTTCATCGTAATTCATTTGTATTCATTCATGCTGATAAATTATTATTATTATTATTACTGATGATAGTAATAATAGAAGACAACGAATGAAAGCAGACAATACAACAGGACGATAGTATGATGTACTTTATACTACATACTTTGGACTTTCATTCTAATAATCATATTACCACTTATGCACATACACCAATGTAAATATATATATGTATACAGTTTAAAAAATATAGAACGAATCTACTCTAACTATCAAGTCGACTAATATTAATCATCGTAAATGCCTTGTCATAACAACAAGTATGTTTAATCAGCTGATAATGCATATATATACATATATATCGTCTACATGACAAGTACACATCGAGATAACTATTAATCCCCAGACCTATCTGAGTCATAAACACAAATGGGCAAAATAATGATAATCCTATTTATTTATAAAGGAACAGAAGGTTGAGACAACGGAAGCTTTAAAAAAAAGACACCCATTTGAGATATGAAATAAAAAAATACATAGAATATTTGTATTCTATAAGGGATTGTGTATTCTCCATCTTTTCTATTTTGTTTCGTCTCGTTTTGTAATGACTAATAGCCATAGTGACATTCATATAAGCAAAATCATTTCGGATAACAGAAAGTGGTGGTGGATAGTAGTAGTAATAGTTTAAATATCACAGAAAAAACGTTAATACAATGGGGAGAATTAAGCAGTAAAAAAAAGGCGAAATCTAGTGTGTACGTTTTTCTTTTATAAAACAAAGAATATACATTTGGATTAGTTGCATTCCACTAATCAACTTTTCATTGTTTACATCACGGACTGATTTAACCAGACAACGATTGTTTGTGTTTGACAAGATCTCGGCACGGATTCAGAAAGCTCGATTGGCTTTTGCCAATTTGCGTCACGTGTGGCGTAGGTGAGATATCCATGTTCTAACCAAAGGGCAAGTTTACTGTGCAGCAGTTCATTCCAGTCTACTTTATAGATATGGGACATGGCCATTAAAAGTAGGGGATATTTGTGGGTTACTGGTGCATTCGACAACAGGTGTCTTCGAAATATGGCTCACATGACCTTGGACCACGCAGTAAGCAATGCCTGGGTCAAGAAGAAAGTACCAGGTAAATATGCCAAATCGATTGATTAGGTAGTGACTCTTCATCAACTCAGGTGGCCGAGACATATCTTACATATGTCCAACCACTACCTATCTCAATGGGCGATGTTGTCTGATGTACGAGTAGGTTGGAAGAAGACTAGAGGTTCCTAAACCAAAATGTAGCAAACAGTCTGTGAGATCATTGTTAATAGAACTAAGCCATGTTGATAGATGAGGACTACTTGTTTGGGGTCTGTTCGACTATCATAACCAATGGTTAGGGACCTTCGGTGACATGCCTCAGAATAAATCGCCATGGGCCAGGTGCATTTACTCTTTGTCTTCCTGCAGAACATAAGTCTTATACACTTTTTCCTCAATACTTAATCTTGACTATTAATATTCATACTGCTACTACTTCTACTAATTTGGGCTTTGTCTTGATGTTATCCTTATACTGTACTAACGTGGTATGACAATTTGAACCGATGAACTTATGCACCAGGTTCTACGTTGCGTATGACTGACTGGATAATTGAGACCATTACCAGTAAAAACCAGGGAAAATAAGACAGTTGTATCAAAAAAAACATATAGTTCCTCATCAGTGCACACCCACAAATAATAATAATAATAATAATACATTAAGGAGAGAAATCATAAATGTGGAGAATTGCAGTAGTTAAACTTTAAGTAAATCCAACATTTCGCTTGACAATCCGGTTCAAGCTTTTTTCAAGGAAATATAATCAAACATTAAAAGTATCGAATATGAATAAGTATATGGTTCTCCGGTTAACTGTATACTAAACAAGTTATTCAATCATGTTAGCAATGTGGGAAGTGAGATTTATTGTAGTGACGTAATACGTGATATAATAATAGCCAAAGACTAAATACCAAGAGAGGAACAACAAAATTATAAACTTAAATGTAGTGACTGTAGTATCATATACATGTAGGTGAGAAGTCACAACAGCTGAATGTTAGGGTGAGAGAACACTAATTTTGCTGGAAGCACACTCCTAAATCCTCAAGAGACCCAAAAAAGGAACTAGAAAATAAGTCAGAGATAGGATTACGTTTAATAGAGTATAGTAATACAATTGATTTCGATGGCACAATAATCGTCAAAAAAAGGTTTTATTTTGATGGAGTTTTGTTCTCTGAGCTAGATGGTTTATGGTTGTGAAGCTTTCATCGTCCTTCTGAACGACATCATTAGCACAAACTTCGGGTAGAAGCTCCACGACCAAAAACTATCCAGTTCAGAGAACAAAACTCTATCAAAATCACCCACCTGAGCTACAAATCTTCTTCACCACCTCAAAAAGGTTTTATTTTATAAAATTAACAGCTAAATCCCTACACATATGGACAAATATAAACTATCAGAATAGGAGAGATAGAATATAGTTAGCTGTCCCACAACAACTAACGATTAACAAGTAAACTTGAACTTCATTTTATATTTGAATTCATTGAATTTTCTGTCTTCTTCTTATCTTGAACAACAATGATTAGTTTCACTTGTTCTAATCAGTTGGGTTCATCTGAATAATACGATAAACAATTAGCTTAGTTAATACATGAACACAAACAATTAATTTTGTTTACTTATCTTTATTTTATTCATGCTGTGACATGTTTGATTCATATCATTTATCCAATTATCTAATTCCGTCAAATATCCCTAATCAGAGGTGATGTATAGTCAATGAATGTTTCTCGCATCAGATCTACACACACACACACACATACATACATACATACATACATACATACATACATACATACAACTGTTATCTTAACACAATTTTCTCCCCTTTTCACACTGACTCCAGCAAATTCTTATTTTCAAAATTGTTAATATGATTGAGTGACCTGTTTAGTACAGTTAACCGGAGAACCATATACTTGTTTATATTTTGTAATTTAAATGTTCAATTATATTTCTGTGAAAAAGCTTGGATTAAATTTCCTAGCGAAGCATTGGTTTTACTTAAACTTTAATTGCTGAGATTCTTTACAGACATAATTTTCTTCTACAATGAGTTTCATTAACTCGGCGCCCAACTACTTTGAAACTATTCGTTCAAATTTAGACGAAAGTTTCCACAAATAATAATGACAATAATAATGCTGGTAATAATCATTACATCATAATTTCACGCATAAATGAAGAACGCAACCAATAGATAGAAAACTAAATGATTTCAGAGGTGCATTTTGATGAGGGATGTTGCGAATAGGAAGAGAGAGAAATAACCAAAATAAAGCAAGTGTAATCGGCAAGATAATTAGAAACGGCGACAACATCAAACATTCGTAGTGGTTACAGCATAATTATTCACTCTCACTCCGTCTCTACCCCTCCCCTAAACATATGCAATCTCGATCTTTCGGCCATTACTTCTTTTTGATGTTTCAGTCTAGAAAGCGTATGAAGAAAAGCTAAGAAACAATATTTTTTTTAAAAAGGGTAGAATATAAATACAGATTAAATCTATGATGATGTCCAAGAGAAGAAGGAGAAGTACGGATGCACACAAGGCAAACGAAAAATAAACGTCACATACGGATAACGTCGTCCTCCCTCCCTCCCTCCAAGAAATCTAGATATTACAAACTAATAACATTAGTTACAAAGGCAACAACATGTGGAGAACATACACACAACGAATTAATGTTGAATATACATTAAATCGTAGATTATTATTTATGTATATAGTTTTGGTAAAGGTTACAAGAAGAAATCAACATTCAATTGAAATAACAATTCGTGAATAAGACAGTAAAAATAATGATAATAATAATAAATCTGGGAATAATATTGATCAACATCATCCAATAGTCTTGTTATTATGAATAATACTAATACTAGACATTATGACGACGATAACGATGGCTACAATAACACTTTTTTGTTGATACAATACACGTATACACAGGTTGATTTACTTAAAAACAAAGAGAATTCACATGGTAATTATTTTTAAAAAAAAAGGATTATATGATAATTTATTGTCTTAGTGATACAAAGAAATGTCGACGAGTCTCTCTCTGTATGTGTGTGTGTACGAGTCGGTCAGTGAATAAGTAAATGAGTGAAAGATAACTAATACAGGAGAATCAGGTGTACACATGTTAACCCTAATCATGTTTTATTATTGAAATAACGTAGAACATATTGTAAAATGATAATAATAACAAGTTTATTCCCATAATATGTTGCCTGTCTATGTGTGTACATACGTGGGTACGGTAGCATGATGGTGTAGTGTAATGTGGGTGTATGCCTGCACAATCCGAATGTACAAAAGCACATCGGAAAATAGGCAGAACACTTAGTACATTGATGGCCAGATGTATAAATATGGCTGATTATATGATAAAATAATCTTTTTTTTCGAAGGAAGGATTCTTAGAAAATTTATATCTTCACCCAAACAAAAAGAAACAAACAAAGAAGAGATGAGAAAAGAGAAAAAAATGAAAGCAAAATCACATGAAATTCAAACTGAGAAAAAAAACACCGAAAAGCAAGATATTTTAGTTTCAAAGAACAACAACAGAACAGCATAACCACAACGACGATACTACCTACTTGTATGGATAAAGAATTTTACATGAAGAGCTAATAATGAAAGGAAGCGCTGAATAGTATTTTTCTTTATCCTGCTACGATTAGTTTGTATGCATATATATAACAATTATAGTACACCGATACCACCTGAAGACAATCTGGTTATGATGCTAATTTAGTGTAAGAGATAATAATAATAATAAATGAGAGGTAAAACAAAAATCAAAGTGTGTGGAAAGAGAGAGAGAGAGCGCTAGAGACCGATGATAATCAAACTTTATATATGATAAGTCTAAATCTGCATGATAACAAGAGGAAATAAGATTTTAAAAAATTTATAGACAGAATAGTAGAACAAAGCAGTCACAGAATAAACCAACACATTGTTTTCTCGTTCTTTCTTTCCCTAATACATGCCTTCTGTTGTTTGACAAATTTAAACCAAACGGGAAAATAAAAGAAGATTTATTAGGTTATATCGAAGGTATTGCTTTTTCATCAGTTGCTTAAAAAAAATAAGTTGAAGTAGTTATCAAAGAATAATATTGATTTAAAGGTTTGACATATTTTAGGTTTGTGCAATTGATTAAGAGGCACTTTCTAAATTTGAAAGCTGATGATACCACTCCATCCTGTAGGTGGAGTGGGATTTGAATCGAGATTATAGTGGTTACAAGATGGAAGCCAATAACATTAACTGAGTCGCAGCTACACACAAATTAGGATGTTGAACAAAGAGTACGTTAGATCTATGTGGGTATTTATATGGTACGATGAAAGTCACACAAACCTTAAACCAATAATCATCATCATCATAATTTTAACAGTTGAATTTATGAGTCAACCTAAGCTAAACCACCATTGAAAACCTGGAAGCGCGGGACGGCCGTTTCGTTCTACTACGGGCTTCCTCAGTAGCGCGCGCCTACGATCCCGAAAAAGGGACTCAAACAAAAGGCCTTCGGTCTCGCGCGCGAACGCCTAACATCTAGACTACTGAGTCAGCATCTAACAGTGTTAATATCTAACTTAAATCGATTCATAATCTTGCGTAACACTTTATCCATTGTCTGAGGTGGATAACTGTTTCACAATCGATACGGATTGAACACTTCTGGTCACAGCTTCTCATTAGAACTCCAGAAAACCCATCTTGAAGCTAGTCACTAGTGAGTACATGATTATTATCAGAGTGAATCTGTTGACTCATTAATTCAACTGTTAAAATTACTACAATTTCCACAAATCCCTATTCTGATAATAATAATAATAATAATAATAATAATAATAGTAATAATAATATCTATCACTTATTTTTCTAAACAATAAATATAGGATCTATCATTAAGCTGTACCATAACAAATTGGCCTCTAAACCTCAAACCAAGACACGAAGAAAGATGGAAGTTTTTGACTTAATCACCTTTGGTCATCTTTCAGACCGTTCTTATGCTAACCAGAATAGAACTTGAGGAAAGACGTAGAATGTGTGTGTATGTGTTCTAAGAACCATGGTTATGGAAGGACTACAAACTTATCAACTGCTGAAAAGAGCCATTTTTTAGTCAGTTGTAAGTAATGTAGAACCTCATAAAACCTCATTGATTTGTATTGGGACACTTTATCAGCACAATGAAATCAGGATGAGTGCCAGGATAGTGGAATTAATGGTAGTAAGAAAAGCATAAGTTAGAAACATGAGATCTGAATGAAGATGAAGAGTGAATGTATCTGTAATATTATGGCCGATTCTTAGCAATGTCATTCAACACCTCGAACCATTTAATTAAGATGATTGCACAAACTTCAATCATATGGTCAATAAATATCGACACTTTTTAATCCGACTTCATGAACTGATGTTACTCCTTGATTTGGTAGCTCATAGATCTTTTTCGATATCAGTATACATCCTTTTTCGAGATAGCCAATGGTTGGATATAAGTTATACATGTCCTAAACATCTTAGTCGACAAAGACTTGGAAACTATGCTTAGCATAGTTCTTCTGCATAACCAACCGATTCGATGAAAGCATTCCAAAATATTTATACATAGTTACGTTGAAAGAAGAATCATACATACACACACACATATCATACAAGTTTATAAAGCACAACAGCTTAAAGATATTGTTACACTACTACACATTTCTAAACTTTATCATATCAACACTTTCAAATGAAATTAATCTTATACACCAATCAACTGTTTAAATAATAAACTTTAGTAACAAGTGAAATAAAAAAACTATCAACCTATCTATCCATCTATATATGTAGGATTGCTTTTTGCTGACAAAATCCCCCCCCTTAAAACTCTGTTGATTTTCTTATTAAATCTATAGCCCCGTGTGCAAAAACACACATGTACATACAAAAGGAACAAAACGGTAGATGAATTAAAATACAAAGCCACGTGCCAAACAGTAACTAAAGCAACATCATCATTATCAACACTTAAGGTGTTGTGGTGTGTGTGTAAGGTCAATAGTAGTTCTTAACATGCATCGATAGGAATGATATTGACAAATAATAATAACAATAAATATGATAGGTGAAATAAAACAATACAGTTTGTAATATAAAAGAAATGACTCTTTTTTTTTAGTTTTCAAGAAGTGATATGATGATTAACAGAGAAGAATGAAGGCAAAAATTGATTAAATTTATCGACTGAATGAAATATATCACTTTTAGGTCATAAAAATGGATAAAAGACATAAATAGAAATAGAGAGTAGTTTTGGTGAAAAGCCGTGACCTGTAGACATGAACTCGATTGGACATCGGTAAGCGATCTAAAGGCTAGACGATTACCGCGAAACCCGAAAGCCGTATCTGGGTCTAATACTAAATGAGAATCGTTGATGCATACAGGTGAATCTTATGAGTTAACGAAACAGCTGTTCAATGCTTGCTGGTACTCTCAGTGGTTGTCTAATTAAGATCAGTCGATGGTATAAACTAACCACTGAGTAGCGATAAATGCAATGTTTGTCTAGTTCTTTAGTACTGACCAAATTTTCACCGATGAGGTTGGAAGTTGGGCAGTGGTTTAAGTAAGGCAACATCGTGCGCACTATGTTTAGATGTAAGACGATTCGAGGTAATTGAAAGGAAACCATCAACCTGGGAGGCTGGGCGACGTTAGTCTACATCACATACCTATTTCCTTAAGATTTCGGGTCTACTTTTCTGACGAGTATTAACCATGACGAAACCTAGCTGAATGATTTACAATCAATTACTGCCAGTCACATAACTTTTAATGTATAAATATAACAATAGTATCCAGTAATTACACGTAATTGTAAAAAGGTAATACCAAAGATCCTATTTATTTAAAATCAATATAGTTTGATATGCACTGGTGTTATTACAAAAATTTTTCTTACGAGAAAAAAGTAAGCACAACAGATGAACAACAAAAGAATGACTATGAAAGCGCAAACACAAGTAGATTAAACAGGATAGATAGGCACATAAAAATAGATATATATCCGTATATACAGTTAAATAAATGTGCACCAAAATTTATGAACGAATACATGTAATAAGGATAGACACAGTATGTATATGTAATTTGAAACTGCAAAAGTGAACGAATGTAATGTACTACAGTTAATGGTAAGTAGTAGTAATAGCTGTAGTAGTAGTGGTAGTAGTAATAGTAAGTGGAGGGAAGAGTGAGCACAGAGAAAGAAATGATAAAGTTGAAAAAAACCTTTATAAAATGTAACAGAGAGGGGTATATATATATATGTAAAGATATAGAAAAGAGAAAATGTCAAAATCTCGTACTGATGTTTCTATTACTTGTCTAACTATAGAGGGAATCAGTGCATTCAAGTATACCTAGCAACGACAACAAAAATGTAGATTGAATATATGTAATTAAATAAAGTATTTTCCGATAAAATCTGAGGACAACTTTTTTTTAGTAAATAGGACACTTTAAAAAAACACACAACGATGATGCAATAATAATGGCCATTAATGTTTCATAAAAGTATGTGAACATTAGACATGGTTACTTTTAACCGTTTATGATAATCTAATTTCAAATTGTACACAGAATTAATATTCGTCTGTGTATATGCGTATTCAAATGGATAAAGTTTATATATCTATATCAAACAAAGAGTTGATCTTTAAACGAAAGTGCATAAATACCTTTAGCGTCGACAGGCCAAATAACCCTATATTCCCTTTTATCACTGTGATGTATGCTATTGATGTTGACAGATACAAGTAGCATGTATCGTCAATCGAAATGCCTGGAGGCAGAAGGTTAAGAAGATCGAAGAGAAGCAGAACAAAAAATGATTAGTTTAGAAACAAAAGAACAATGAAGTCTGAGACAATCGATTGATATTTTGTAAATTAAATATCTACTGAATAGTTTTCCGAATTTTACAAAGATGTTCTGTAATTTTGTGTTCAAATACATTTGGTTATCCCTCACGTATGTTCTCTTTCACTACACCATAACCACTGATAATGTTCCTACCTCTATGAATCTAACATTTAGCTTGATAATTTCATCTTACTGTGTTGACAAGGACTAACCATTTGGACTGATATTATCTATATATAACAGATTCTGTGTGATTCAAATATTTTATGCAGCATTCATTTAAACTAATTTACATAGACCAGTAATACAACTCGAAAATGAAAGAATAAAAAAAAACACAACGAAAACATTAAAAGTGTGTGAATGAACAATTAAGAAAAAAAGGATGCTTTCCCCCCCCTTAAGTTTCTTTATTTCCTTTTCTAAAAGTAAGTTGCTAATTCATTATTTGTGAATGTAGTATGCTTTTTTTCTCTCTATCGGAAGTCAATAATTAATTAACAGTTATTTTTTTTAATGAAAAGTAATGAATAGATTGACTGTTTAGATGATAGAAACTGTGTGTGCGTGAGAGAGGGAGGGGGGAGGGAGGGCGAGAAAGAGAAAAAACAACAATAAAGAAAACAACCATTAACAAATGAATATTGGACAGAATTTGATTTTTCTTTTCAACAAACAAAAAAAAATATGTTTACTCATAGAGATTTCAAAAATTAAAGAATGTGGAAAATGTTTCCTTGTACATTTTTAAAGAATCGTTATTCATGACAAATAGATAATACGTTATGGATAATAACGAGCTTATCAGTAAATTTCCCATAGTTGTACACAGTAGTATTAAGGTAGCATAGTAAGTGGTAAAAAATACATTATAATTTAATGAGTGAAGAATTAAAACCATTGGACAACTGTTTCGTCCTATTAATGGGATATAGATTGGATTAAAGCAAATACCGTGTAGTATTGTGTTGGGGCACACTGATTGATTAATATTTTTAGCCAATCAGTGCTAGTGGATACTTGGGGAAGATTCTAGAATCTTGTGTAGAATTCTGAATATACTAATGTCTTTCTTATTGTGATTCCTACTTCTATCCAGCTTTCGTTTATTCAGGATATAAATACGTTCCTGTTCAACGTAGTCTTGATTTGGGGACTTCTCGAGTGAAGTAGTGTCCAAGAATATTAAGCAAAAGGAGTAGCTGGGTCGTAGTAAGAGAAATTATAAAACATCCCAATACCAGACTCCTCAGTAGTTCACACCAACCACATTACAACACCGAGGGTCGAACTCAAGACCACCTTCAGGTCATATAGAGAGTACTCAACTTTCAAACCATTATGTCGACATCCAGTAGTTTACACTTAATTTTCATGAATTCGTAATAATAATGTCATAATTCAACATCAATGAGTAAATGCCTCTTCACTTGATATGAATAATCTGCGTAATCTATACAAACTCTTCACACCGACTTAGTAACTACATGGACATAGTTTAAATATACATGTTTAAACTATGATTTTAGCAATATGTACATGTAGGAAATGATTAGATACGCAACTGAGCAACAAACTTCAAAAAATACAAGCGTTTTAATTCAAGTTACATTTTATAACATAATAGAATTTAACTGATTGCGAATTTTCACTAGAACTTCAAGCGTTACTTCTCCACTTTAATCACCAGTAAATACCTTATAATCCTTACCAAAGAGTCATGTGGCAATTTTTAAATTCGACGCTTGCTTGAATCTTTAGAGTGTACTACTAAAGAGCCAAAAAAAGTTGGGACGAACTCTTTGTTCAGTGCTTCCTACTTTTGAATGGTTGTCGTGACGCGAAAATTCAAATTTAATATTCTTCGAAACATTCTATTATAACAACCGTCATGTGTTTACTAATGATTAATTGGAAGAGGTAATTTTCTGGAGTTCCAGTGAGAAGCTGAGGCTAGTGGAGGAGTTTAATCATGTGGAGTGTAAGACAAAAAACAGAACCCAACAGGAACAATCACTTGGCTGCACTGAAATTGTCAACTGCCAACAATTATTATTTAGATGTGAAACACATCATTGGGCCATTTGTACAGGTAGTTTATAAATATATTCACAACACCATAACTAACAATAGCCGATTTACTTGTTGACAATTAATATTGGAATACTTGAAAAAGGTTCTAACTAAGTAAACAAAAAGAAAGTTTCTTGTACTAATTACTTTCTCAGTGATTACAAGTGAAGAAGCTCCTCATCGTATTCTTCTAATACCTCTTCATAATGATTCACACAATTTTTGATGAATGTGATCACAGAAGGAAATAAAATAGTGTATTATAGCAACATGTTAATAAGAGAACAAAATGGAACAAAAACAAGCACGAAACAAGAAATTTACCCACCGAAAACAATGGAATATGGTTGTGCAATATTGTGAATCAATTAAAGCTAGACTTGTACACTATTGAATCTCGACTCAGTAGTCTAAAGACTAGGCGTTCGGATGCGAGATCTATTATCATGAGTTTAGTTTCGGTTGAGCACTGCTAGAGAGTTCTAATACTATGACGAAATCGCCATTCAGTGCTAACAGGTTTTCAATGGTTGTCTGGTTTAAACGAATGTCAAAACAATTACTTCTATGCATAGGTATTTTCTTCTGTCAATAAAACATGAATATATATACATATATATATCCTTAAATCAAACACAAAATAAAGTAGATTAATGCATATATATAACAAAAGAATAGTTAATGGTAATATATGTCTACGTGCATATGTGCAAGTCAGTGCACAGATGAAGTACATGTTTCAGGGAAATACCAAACTATACAGACATAAACATAGACGCAAGGATATTATTACAGATCTAGAAATGTAAAACAGGCTTTAAAAAAGTATTAGATGGTAGAAACTATAAACGAATCAAGAAAAGAAGACATTAGAGTAATTATAAATAGATGGTACATAAATGTATAGGTTGGTTCATTCATTTGTGTAATCTCTACTTTTGATTAACCTTAGACTAAATACGATCAATTTGAATGATAGTAATGATACTGATTATGATTAACATCAGTTTTAAATGCAACTTATTTCATACATTTAAAGGAAAAAAATAAAGATTCAATTGTCTGACATTCATTTGGAATGATGTTTTTTTCCGAAGATTAAAGGATAAACAACTGAATGAAATAACCACATATAGGAAAGATATACTGTAAGTTGAACATAATATACAACAATTAGACAAAGCAAAAGCAAATCAGATTAAGAATCTTACAATTCAGCACCGAAGGTCCTGAGTTCGAATCCTACGTGTGGAATCGTGGATGAATCCTGTATTATGAAGACACGGCCTTCCAGCGTTTCCAGGTCTTCAATGGTGGTTTAACATCGATCGAGTCATGATCTCAATCAAATACTTAACGATCTTCACAACCAAATACTGATGATTTTAAATTTGTAAAAAAGCATACAAATTCACTGAGCAGTGTCAAATGTCATATGTACCTAGTTCTATCTAGTACTAACAGAATTCTGAAGATAAAGCTTTAATGCCGCCAGCAGTGTTTAAGTCATTTGATATAGTTTGGATAGTGTTGAGATATCAAGTAGTTGAAAGTAATCGGACTTTTATTGATCTAGATTTCGTGTTAGTTGGTAATCATTAACAAAGAGTACCTCCAAATCTAAAGAAACAAATTATTCCCATGGGATTCGAATTCCTGTTATCGTCGAGCGTCGACTATATTTCAGTTCTACGGGAGATTAATAGTGTCTCAAGTGGCTCAATGATAAAGACTCAGACTATGAGGCTGGATAGTGTGATTTCAGACCAAACAGACAGACATCATTAATACAGAGCCTGAAACACATGTGTGTTGACACAAGCTGGCCTACTAGAATAACAAGATGTATAACTACAGAGATCGAGATAATTTAGTGGCAACGACAATGAGAAAGATCAAGCATTGAAAATATGTGAGGAAATGACAGAGTAGGAAGGTATGTAGAAGGGATACAAGAATTCAAGATCAAATGGGAAATCAAGAATGCATATGTGACCTGTTACTCAAAATCTCCAATCACTGATCAAATCCTACAAGGAGAATCGGTGTTCACATACAACTTGGTGATGTGTCGACTGTAACGAAACCTAGATTCAGGGTTTCCTGTTAGTTACTTTCAATCACATAACATATATGTCTTTGTAGAGAAAAATGAAATGAAAAAAATTATATTTTTATTGACTGTAGTAATTAGTCTAAAGAAAACGTGGTAACCATGAGGATGTGAAGAGGTTTATCCTTTAGCAAGGCGTAGATGAGTGGAAGTAAACATTTTTCTTTTTTTGTGTGTGTGCGTAAACAAACCATGTGACTAAATGTCAGTATCAAGGTAATCCAATCAGGAGTCAGTCAGTCAGCTACAGCGTAGGACCAGGCACATATATGCATCGGTCCAAGTTGCCATACCTCGTTAGCACAACAAGATCAACACCGGATTAATAGTAGTTAATTTAGTGTTGGTAGTAGTATATAAATTATAGGTTGTATATAAGGATATAGTATAGGAAGGAAGAGAGATATGAAGCAAGGATGGATATATTACACTAACGATGAATTAATTATTGTTTGATAAGTTTGCTACTCAAAAGCTTTAAAATTCTCTTAAAAATGTGCCACATATGATAGAAAAAAAGGGTGCGAATTACGAACAGAAGTTTTATTTCAAAGTCAGTTTATAGGTTTTTATTGATGATAGTGGGAGTAATCCTCCAATAGGAGCGTGATGTATAATACATTAATTTTCTGGGGAAATCTAGGTCGTTTTCAATGGAAGCTGGTTAAATACAAATGTTTTCAGACTTATTCTAGATTCTCTAGATCTTCGAAATAAACACAATACACATTACCAATCTATCTAGCCGTAATAACACAAACAAACAAACATATATACATACATACATAAATACAAGGTTGTTGTAATCAAGATGCTCTACAAATTCGATTGATTCCGCTAATCAAAATCACTGTTAGCAAAATAACACAGTTTAATAATTAATTAATAAACATGTACTACTGGATGTCAAAAAGTCAATAATATTGACACCAATTTCATAGATTTGCGCTATTAATGATGATGAGTGTAGAAAGACTAAGTGAATAAGTTCTGAAAGGCAGTGAAATGTAAGTCTGATATATTTCACTGATTTCCACATCATAAAGCATAATCAAACAATCCTAATTGTAATCTTACTAAGATAAAACATGAAGAAGACATGCACAACTGTGACAACCCTATTCAAGTACAAACCAATACTATAATATGCATTGGAAAAGATATGCTTCTATGCCGAAATTTCAGCTTTCAACTGCTTAATAATAATAATAATAATGCTGATTTATAAAATACTGATTTCTGAGCTCTGACTTTGAATTACATTATTTGTATGAGGCGTTTATGTTACCCTGCCCCCAAATGCCCTGATACGGCCAAGAGTGGAGAAAGTCTGCTCTCCCTCTCCAAATGCTCTCACATGGCCACGCGTATATAGCTTTTGCCAGGAAAGTCCTACTCATTGCCTTCTCGTACCCTAGGGTGTGGTTTACGAAATTGAGAGGACGAAAAGCGAATGTCCGGCACTTTAACCGGGTTGGTGGACACGGAAAGTTCACCAAGGGCAGTTGGAAAACCCTGATTCCAAACCAATGGTTCACATGGACTCCAGTATCCTGAAGGAACAAATGGCGTATGAATCAATCGTTGGTCACCGGCTACCATGGGACTAAAACTCCTCACGATGCTCCACTGCCTCGTGGATCAGATCTTCAGGTCAAAGGCTCCGGGTGAGGCCCCCTAAAAAAACCACCTGGTTCGGTCTGGGCACCTGGGCAGTATCATAGCCCTCACACAAACCAAATGAGATTTGTGCGGCGCATATGTATCTGGTGCTTCCTTGTACCAATATTTGTGTTTAAATGAAATAAAATAATGTTACCCTACTAACTGAATGTATGAACCAAAATACTGATTATAACAATAATCAATAGTTCAACTTAATTAACAAAAGATAAAACACAAAGGTTCATACAGCTCTAGAGTAGATTAATTGTTTTTTTTTACTGAAAAGAAGATCCGCTTTTCAAATAGAGTTTGATAAATGAATAAAATGAACTCATATCTATATATATTTGACCTTAAGAGAAACTCATTTTTATTGTTCCGTAGTCTATTATGTCGGTTAGTAACATTCTAACATAATCCCTATGGGTGTAAAACAGTAAATTGATTTAAAATTTTATCATGCTAAAGTGTATAGGAAGTTACATCCCCCTACCTATTACAATTCGGTAAAGAAATAAAAATGAAAAAATCGTACAAGATGTTTCACAAAAATATACGAAGAGATACTGGAGTAGTTCTAGTTTTGTTATCCAATTTATGAGGTATGGATTTGTGTCTACTGAGCCTCGGGCTATACTTTAAATGTGAGGTCCTATGATGCTATGCAGTTTGCCGTAATTGAAGTAGGCGAACATGGATTCGAGCCTATGGATTAGTAATTGAAAATCAAATGCCTTACTACTGTTCTAATAATGTAAAATCTTATAAAACCGTTAACTTTTAAATTTATTACTGGTGTCCTCCATAAAAAATTACAGACATATGTAAACTAGAAAAAATATATATTCATGGTATTCAGTGAGTAACGTTACTCTTATTTTCCCGTTTATATCAAATGTCGAGCGAATACGGTCAAATATATAGAGTATGCATACTCTATTTTTAACGATAAGATAATTGGAGACTAGTACACAATTGTTTCAAATTGAAGGCTAAAACGTAAGAGGATAATCTCCTAGCACAGTTGTTGATAAAAACGTGAGGAAGTAATTTGCTTTCATTACTGTATAAGATTAGACAAGAAATCAATAAGAATTAAGGAACACCTTAATACTTGTTTCGCTGTAGTCTATAGACTTCATAATGATACACACCCTAATTCTACAGAAAAAAGACTGTCATAAAAGTACTGAACTGAAATCTAAGGATCCACACTTACAAATACAGTCAATCTGTCATAAAAGTAAGTTTAATTCCATGTACAGTTATGAATGCATAGTGCTGAATAGAGTATTTGGAGTAATAACGATGAATGAACTCAGCCTTCAGTTGGTACGTCCAAGATTCGTATCGCGCTGTACTTACTACGATTTAAGTCTAGCTTAAAACCGAGTACGTAAATTTAAAGTATCAAACTGGAACAAAATGAGTATCGACAGCTTTTCGATTTTAGATCACTCTCTGTTAAGTTAATATGAATTTGTTACGTGAATCACTTTTAATATAGACACAAGCTTTATTTAGTTAAACACATAAATATTGGTACAAGGAAGCACCAGATATATATGCTCCGCACAAATCTCATTCCATTTGTGTGAGGGCTGTGATACTGCCCAGGTGCCCAAACTGAAACAGGTGGTTTTCTTAGGGGCCACACTGGAGCCTTTGACCTGAAGATCTGATCCACAAGACAGTGGAGCATCGTGAGGAGATGCAATCCCATGGTAGCCGGTGACCGACGATTGGTTCATACAACATTTGTTCCCTCAGGAAACTGGAGCCAGTCCATGTGCACCATTGGTTTGGTATTAGGGTTTTCCAACTCTCCCAGGTGGACTCGCCGTGTCCACCAACCCGGTTAAAGCGCCAGGCATTCGCTTTTCGTCCTCTCAATTTTGTAAACAACACCCGTGATGCGAGAAGGCAGTGAGTAGGACTTCCCTGGCAGAGGCTATATGCGCATGGCCATGTGAGAGCATTTGGAGAGGGAGAGTAGACTCTCCCCACTCTCGGCCGTACCAGGGCAAAAACGTAAATACCCAACAGATTTCAATGTCAAAAACATTTAATCCGAAAGGAGAAAAAAACCATTAACAGTAATCATAATGACATAGAACTGATACAATATGATTAGTTTTATTTATAACATGAATGTAAATGGTAAATCGTTTAATGTTAAATAAGCATACAAATAAAATATTACTAATTAGTTTAGTGAAAATCATGAATATTGTTGTCAGTGAAAATGATAAACGGTTGTGGAGTTTACTGGCTTTCATTGAAATCATGAACCGATCTAAGTTTGATTATCACCTGCGGGGTCGTCGATATGTACTGTTGAAGAATCTCACACTAGAACGAAATGGCCGTTCAGTGTTTCCAGGTTTTAAACACTGGTCTAACATAGATTGGCTTACAATTTTAAAGGAAATCTAGTAAAAATTGACCTTACTGATCACAACAGGTCACAAAGTTCAAATCTTCCTGTATAATTTTTATCAAATTTATATAGTAGTTTATTATCATTGTATTGAGTTACCAAGATGTATGTGTATCCACCTGAAAGTGATCACTTTTTTTAATCACCGTGATACAATTCACATAATCATTAAAACAATCTCCAACACATCAATATTCTTTCAACATATATCTAAAAACTGAATGACATTATATAGCATTCACGTTTTTTTTGTAACTAATACTGAAAAATAAAAGTTGGGATAAAAATATTAAAAAAAACCCAGTTGACCTAAGAAAACATACTTCTAATCTATAAATATCTCTCTCTATGTAGAACAATCGAATGGATATATATTGTTACTAAGGCATACCAACAACAAACAACATAGAGAATACACTTAAATTATCAAAATGAAGACATGAATACATGCACCTTACATGCCTGCCACCCTGTAGGATTATGTATGTGTACGAGCATGTGTCTATGTGTATATATCGAATATAATCCATTAATACACACAATATGTTATCACTTTTTCGCTGTAATTAATCTTTTTCATAATATTATAAACTCTGATTAATTTCTTCTATGTCTCTCTTCCCGCATAATCCATTTCTCTCTCTCTCTCTCTCTGAACCCCATTGATGTCAATAAAAACTAACTATTCATATTAGATTTATATAGAAAATACATGGAAATAGGTAATTTTCGTTAAAACCTTTATTTTAGAGGAGGGGTAGGGCGGAGGTTATTATTCAAAGCTAGATTAATAGATGGATAAGAGTGTTTTATGATTATGGGTAAATAAATAAATAGGAATAAGATTTAGCAATATAATATTCAGAATAGAAAACAACCAAGGTAATTAAAGTAAATGATTAAAGTATATGAGGTACATTGCTGAGAAATTAACATCTGTAATACAAAAAGAGCGAAACAAGATTGCATGTATGGACAGATGGTAGAAATTGGTGAACTTTTTTTGATAAGAAATGGGAGATATCAACTCACTGATGACATTGGTGAATGGTTGCTCGATTTCATGGGTCGGTTAAAGTTAGACAACACCGTTAGATACCGGCCAGCTCAGTGGTCTATCGGTTAAGTGCTCTGGTGCGAGACTGGTAGGTCGTGGGTTCGAATCTCGTGAGTACGGGATCGTGGATGCGCACTGCTGAGGAATCCCATAATAGAATGAAACGGCCGTCAAGCAGTGCTTCTAGGTTTTCAATGGTGGTCTAGCTTCAATTGACTCATGATCTCAACTCTATAAAATTACTAAAGTCTCCACCAAACCCCTTCTGAATACGAATTAGTTAGTCGGTCAATTGTAATCAACGTGCGACCAAACACAAATATACATTTGGGCTAAGTTCCTTACATTATAACCACAGTATAACAAAATAAAGTGAACAAAATGGATACGAACAATGTCAAAGTAATAGTCTATGTCTATGAAAATAGTGAATAAGAAGACTGAATTTATGATACATACGGTACGTTACTAGCAGTATAGCTTCATGAAGCGCGTTTTGTCCTATTTGAGACTCGTCAACTGGAAGTATGCACCAAAAGAGACTGATCAGTTGCAGTCTGCAACATCAACAGGGAGATTCAAATAACTAATAAAGATGAATTAAAATTTCTAATTGATGAATCAAGGAGCAAACGAAATCAATAAAACCATGGAGTAACCATGTAACATGCTAGTGATAGTCACATAAAAATATTAAGACAAGTATACCTTTCCAACTGACGTGTCATAAAACATAATAAATCACAGGCATTTACTTTCCTTTAAATTTTGACTTTAATGTTTATCAAGTTAAATTCTTCTTGCTATACTAGTATGAAATATGATAGCATAGGCAGAAACACAACCTTACTATATACCATACATTGTTTTTTTATTTCTAACTTGGATGAAACTAAATATTCTTTATATAGGTAATGGTAGAAACTAGAACAAAATGAAACACATGGAGGTTAATCAACTACTGAAGTAAAGTATGGATCAAATATCATAGTGAAAAAGATCTTTTCAGTCGATTAGATGATAAAATGATCAGTAATATAATGTCTGTAAAATACACACTAGTTGAATTGAGATATAAAGATTTATTTTTTGTGATAGATGTTTTAGTACCAGTGAATATGACCATTTAATCGACATATCATACACAATCTACATCACCATATTTATTTACTAAGAAACAATAGTCACTAGCATGCTAATGTCTCATGTATAGATAGAAACTAAATGACAATTTTATAAGTACATAATAAATTACCAATAATAATAAAAAAAGAAATAAAAAGGAAAGACATTTGACCTCAAGAAACTCTCTTAATCTATCATCATACAAAATATCTTAAGCAGAGACGGATAGTGGCTAGCAATGGAATCCAAGATGTGCATTTCTGCCCATTTGGGGCTAGCCAGTTGGATGCTCCTGTATCTCTGAGTCGATTTATCACTTCGGGACACGAACCTATTCCTGTTCGTTTCAAACGCCATCGTGTTGCCTACTTAGCTAGTGAGTCCAGAGAGCCACTGGCTCGTGCAATGTGGTGAAGTTTAATTCATTTGTAATAGTTATTTGAATTTCCTTACGGATGTTCAAGGACTGAATTTGACCAGTATGAAAAATTGATGAGGACCTATATCACCAGGCTTAACTATGTAGGTATACCTATGCATTAAAAGATGCAGGTTGGATAAATCGTCTCGTTTGAATAAGGATTCTACACTTTAATTAGTATTCGACAGGTATAATAGTAGTAGAGGCTACATAATCATTTTTTTAAACTTAGAGTTAGATGTGAAATATGGTATTTAAAAATAGAGGATATTCATAGGTTACTAGCATTCGATCATAGGTGGCTTCAATTCAATGCTCGTATATGTTGCTGTCATCAAGTTAGCAAAGTTGAAGTCAGATGCAGGGTATTAAGTAAGGATAATAAATCAATTGATGTGGTGAATTGTTATCGATTGAGATGACTGGAACATATTTTATGTATACCCGTTCATCAATTACCTCAACGCGTGATGACGTCTGGATAGTCCGAACCGAGACATGAGATCAATGCAAACCAACTATTATAATGAGCCATGTTGATAAGTTCTGACTACTTGGTTAGGGTCAGTGTGATTATTGCAATCAACAGTTAGAGACTTGACATAACCCAGTATCGTTCGTAATGATCCAGGTGCATTCACCAATCAGTTTAAATTAGATCCTTATTCCCGAAATTTTATACATTTTTCGTATTTTTATACTTAATCTTTTCAACTACTATTACTGTTGATACTTCTGCTACAATAGGATTACTCTTGATAATTTAATCTCGCTCTGGTGATGTGATGTAGCAACTCAAGCCAGCGTGTATGTGCTAGGTTCTATGTTTATAGGGCTGACTAATAGATAATAAAAGATAAAACAAATTTCGACTGCTGACAAAGGTATGAGGGAGGTTGTCACTTTCCGGTTGCTTTCACTATGGAAGGATACTTTTATTTGAAGTGCCTCATTATGAAACTGGATTAGTAGATATCTCAGAGATCTAGGAGCATGATCACAGAACCTGAAAGGCAACGGATTGAGGCCGATCACGTACGGCTGTTTTCTTTTTTAGAAGATTTCGATGATTTGGCTCCGTGGTTTGAAAGCTTTATCACCAACGATGAAAACCCATGTAGGAAGATGAGATCTGCTACTTTGAAAGCAATCTCTTTTTAACACCCATACTCTCACTGTAGCAAGGCATCATCCCTACAGATGCTGATTGTCTAAGGAAAACACTTCTTTAAAATTAACCCTGAGTACAGCTGTCGGACTTTAATTTGCTAATTTTATCCTTAATATTTCCGGAACGACCGGCACAATATGATAGACCCAAAACAAAAAAAAGTGTTTCAGCCTATAAAGCTCAACTGGTTCATCAAGATGAACAAGTTGAACCACCAAACACAATAAGGTAGCAGTTACAAGTGAAAGGAAATAAACCAGACATAAGAAATAGCTAATAAATGTGTCAAAATTCATTGTATTTCAATACTATATACATATGCATATATCAAGTAAAAAATGACTCATTAAATAAAATCTTCATCATATCACTTCGATTCTTTTCCTTTCCTTCTTCCTCTCTTTTCTACAAATCATCTCCTAATTCCTTCTCTCATCTTTTTTCCCTCAACTCTTTTTCTTATACCACCGACAGGAAAAAGAAAGGAATGATGGTTAAATGTAGAATAGAATTCTGGTGATAACTGTAAAATAAAGAAAACAGGCTAAAAACTCTAATGAATAGGCACAGTGTGTGAATATACAAACAAAAGTAAAAACACTAGACGAGAACATCCAAGTATACAGAATATAGGAAGAAATTTGACAATATTATATATCAACATCATTTCATGTCTTTTTTTCAACATTCCGAAGATCGACATGGAAGGGTTAAGAAATAAAAGTATGAATGACTGAATGAATGTGTCTAAGGGAACAAATCTTTGGTGAATATCCCCACTAAATACTACAACAATTACTACTACTACTAATAAGGAGATTACAAGTAGTTTGGTAGGCCACGTGCTACATATGCCTGAACACCGATTACCACGACGCCCAATGCTGACTAGTATTGAGGATGGTTGGAAGAGAGTTAGGGGCAGTCAAACTAAAACATGGCATCAGAGCTTGAAGTCACTAACTTCTAGTCTGAGCCATGTTGGTAGATGCAGACTACTTGGTTGGGGTCCGCGTGACTATCGTAACCAATGGTTGGAGACTAGGTGACATGGTTCAAAATCGATCACAATGGCATAGGTGTATACACTCTTTATCTTCCCTTAAACCTTGAGATTAAAATTGCTTCATAACTTTTTTCATTCCTTTACTATATCTTTATGTACAACCTATCTTTTAGATACTACCACCACCACTAAATTAACTATTTCTATGAATCCGGTGTTCATCTTATTGTACTAACGAGGTATGGCAACTTGGACCGATGCATATATGTGCCTGGTCCTACGTTGTAGCTGATTGACTGACTGATAAGTACATTTAGAAAGAAATGAATGCATAAAAATCCTAGTGAATTGTAATTAACATAATGACTATTTCTCTACTCCGTTGTGTTTGAATATAAACATCCATTGGATAAAAAATGGTGTAAAGTAGTATTAAAATGCTACGAAGAAAACAAAAGAATATTTTTCGATTGTCAACATTTTATTATTTATTTATTTATGTAAACACATAAATATTGGTATAAAGTGGCACCAGATATTTATGCGCCACACAAATTTCATTTGATTTGTGTGAGGGCTATGATACTGCCGAGGTGCCCAAACTGAAACAGGTGGTTTACTTAGGGGACGACACCCGGAGCCTTTGACCTAAAGGTCTGATCCACAAGGCAGTGGAGCATCGTGAGGAGATGCAGTCCCATGGTAGCCGGTGATCAACGATTGATTCATACGCCATTTGTTCCTTCAGGATACTGGAGCCCATGTACACCGTTGGTTTGGAATCAGGGTTTTCCAACTCCCCTAGGTGGATTCCACTTTGATTTACTTCAGTTTCTCAAACTGAAGTAAATGAAATGAGAAAAATAGATGATTTTTCATGTGATTGAAAATTCCAATGACTATATACTTGCTTTATTAAGACGTCGTATTATAATAAATCCTACATATAAACAACTCTCTTCAAACAGAATATCGGCAACATTCACAAAATACAAAAATAAATTACATAATAGTAACCTTTTTTCACGACAGAAGTATTAATTCAACCGAAAATTAATTATTCTACTTTAACACTATATGCGTACATATATATCTATCAACCGGTTGTTAAACAAATTGCATATACTGAATGGCTTATTCCGTCTCTTATTCAATCAAACATATTATGTACATTGAATACATCTAAATACAAAATATAACAACAATATTAGTTTTCCTCAACGGGTACAATGTGTTCCAGTTGGATGAAGAATACTGCCGATGATGATGAGAATATTTATGAGATATAAATGTATATATGTACAACAGTGTATTTCACTTACTAAATAAAAAATCTCAAGAGAACTAAATAGTTACAATAACAAGTACTCACATACCCCCCCCACACACACCAACAAATACAAACATATAAGTATCCTTAGGCAAAAACAAACTTCAGTTAAACTGGTTGAAAATGGCAATTTAATAAGCAAACAAAAAAATATGGAAAAAAATACAAGTAGGATACCAAAAAAAATAGGAAAAACTGGAAGGGATTTCAAAATTTTTTTCCTGGGAAATGTGTTTTATTTTTCAGATGTAAGAGGATTCGTTTTTCTTTACCTAAAGCATTCATATTATCATTATTACAGTAAGTACTGGGAATAGTATTACACTACAGAAGAGATGAAAAAGAATTTTATTGATCCAGTAGTCAGGGTCCATGGTAGTTATGCAATTTTGAATTTCCAACGGATGTTATTTACTGAGAAAAAAAATTCTAAAAGAAAAGACGAGTTAATTCTAAGTAAATAAAATTCACCAATACACTTGTTAAAGAAAATAGCAATAACTAGCTTAAGGAACAGACGTCTTTTTCTGCATGGTTACTTAATCATTCAACATAAAATCACTGAGCTGACTCAGGTTCGAACCTTGCACCAACACATCGACAGAGGATACATATGATAAGGAAGGTTATTCACTAATTTTTTTTTATTATCAAATGGTTAATTTGATAAGAACATGTGTGGATTAGGTTGGATAAAAAATTCTAATTCATAAAATAGTAGATGAATAAAATAATTAATCCAAATATCAGATAGAAATATTGAATACAGTGCAGTTAATCATCATTGACTGAAACGGGTGAGAAATGTATTAAATATGCTGAACTGTCAACTAATTTGATGAGTTATGTTGGCTAGTGTAAGGAGTAAGTTGGAATAAAGTTAGAGGAAGGCAAAGAAATACATGGAATTAGTTCAAGATGTCAATGACTATTGAACTGAGCTATGTTGATAGGTGTAGACTATTCGGTTGAGGTCCTCATGATTTGGAGAGCTTGGACGATACTGACTGATTGGAATCAATCGCAATGATTAAGACATATACACTAATGTCCTATCTTAGATCTTGATTTTAAAATTATTTTACAGACTTTTATTCTACGAATTCATTATTCCTTTTTAAATTACATTATCTTTTTTTCACAGTTGAAATCACGAGTTGATCTAAGCTAGATCAACATTGGAAACCTGCAAACACTGGATGGCCGTTTCGCCCTAGTTAAGAACTCTTTAGAAGCGCACGTCCATGATCCCACGAGCTAGACTCAAACCCATGATATTCGGTATCGCGTGATCTTAACTGGTAAAATACCACAATCTGTACTCATACACGCCATCACAGCAGCTAGAATTATTATGATTATTACTAACATTCTTCCATTTTTATGTAGAAAAAGAAAATATGATAAGATATGCTTAAAAAACAATCATTTCTGTAAGCAAATATAGAATCACTGATAATCAATTGACTAGTTTGTTTAAATACAAAAGAGATAAATTTAGTGGAATTTCCTTCAAAAGTAGTGACTTATACATTATGTTACTAAACTAAACGAGTAGTAAACATTAGCCAATAGACGGTATAAGAGTGTGATCTTATGGATGAAAACAAATACACTGTTTAACATGGTTACAAACATACAAAATGATTTAACCATAGCTTTTGTTATACATTGATATCACAGTTGAAGAAGCATTGAAAACGAGGAAGCACTGTAGAGATGTTTTGTTCTAGTTCTGGATTGTCAGGATCAATCTAAGAAATGAAACAAATTTCCACAAATTACTTAACTGAACCATACTCATGTGTTTACTGGTGAATGATGTTGAGATATATTCTCGATGAAGTTCAACTATGTCGATAGATATGCAAACCATCATTTGCATTGACTGTTTGTTGTCCTATATCACGGTTTGACTGAAGTTGGAAAGCTGGACTACTAGATTCCAAACAAAGATGAATAGTGGCTAGCAGTGGAATCCAGGACTCAAGTTTCGTCCTCTTTGGGACTCATCAGCTGGATGTACCTGCATCTCAAAGTTGATGCTCACTCTGGGACTCAAACTCAGTACCTTTCGCTTCAAACGCCATCGCGTTATCCACTCATCTATTGAGCCCTGATAGCTACTTGCTTGTGCAATGGGGTGAAGTTTAAATTCACTTGGTATTGTTTGTTTGAATCTTCCCATTGATGCTTAAGACTGCAACTAGTCAGTCTCTTATTGGCATTTGTGAATATTGCCTCGACATATGCAAATAAGAGACTGACCAGTTGCAGTCCTAAGCATCAATGGGAAGATTCAAACGAACAATACTAAGTGAATACTAGATTCCAGTTCGAAAATCTAATCTAGTTACAAGTTATGATTTCAAACTGTACTCTATGTTCGATCCCTAGTTCAGATGAAACAGACCTCTAATGTGTTTTCTAGTATTCACTGATTATTCAAGTAACGTCCAGTTGAGAGAAAAGTTAACTTTTAACATATTTTTTTTAATATTTATCATATTCTGTCCTGTTCAAGTAGACCAACAGAACAAGTTGGAATTAAAAACGAAAAGTAATAAAAAACGATATAACATTATTTTAGTTAAAATTTCTCCTACTGTCTATGCTGCTTAAGGTCTGCTTAAGGCAAAATGACTAAATACACAATGTAGTTTTTGAATAAAAAAGAAGGTTAAGTGATGATTAGAAATCCGTTAAGAAAAGAATAGAGCAAAACACTAATAACATCCTTATACATATAAGTGAGCAAGTTCATTGTAATTGACAACAACAAAAAAGAAGAAACACCACTTCATTTTCATTAGGAAACTTTCGTGTGTTTGTTTTCTTTTCTCTCTCTATAATGTACTATGACAAAATTCTTTTATAAACAATGAGTTTCATAGTTTTATTGCATAGATAAATAGATACAAATGACTGCCCAGAATGCCTATTGACTTTTATATCCGTCTTTAAAAAAAAATGGACAAAATTCTATGTTAGAGTGAAAACTATATTCACCTTCTTCTTCTTCTTCTTCTTCTTTTAGTTTCGACAAAAGTTTTTTTGTAATTTCACTTTCGTTTAGATTACAATGATTGTCTATGTGTATGTGTGCACCTGTAGAAATGACGACTGATCGATTGATTAGTAAATTATAAAAGGAAGGAACGACACATATATAAACCAAGTACATAATACCAAGAAACATTTACCTGAAAACACAGAAATAACTGGGATTTATTCAAATTATGCAATTAATAATTGGTCATTATCAGTAGAAGAAAAAGTAACAAGGATACAAATTCGATCCTATTCCGTACTATTGATAATAATCTGATATGATCGCTAAAAAAAAACCTTAACTTAACATCAACTATCGCTTCAAAGACCAGAGATGGATAACATAATGAAATAAAACCAGTCAGTCAAACAAAACGTAGAACCTGCCACGTGTGTACATTGGTCCAAGTTGCCAAACTCCCTTAACACAATGAAATGAAACTGTCAAGGCAAATTCTACAATAGTAGAGGTAGTAATAGTATCAGTGAAAATAGAGATTAGGCATATAAAATATGATTTGAGTAGAAAATATGGATTAATGGAAAAAAATCCATAAGGTTAATGAAAAACCTTAATTTGAGGGAAGATAAAGAGTAAATTCATGTGCTACATTGTGTATGGTTCTAAGCTGTTACCAAAAAACTTTAACAAACTGTTACGAAATTCGTGCGGACCTCAATCAGGTGGTCTGAATATATTAACACGGTTCAGTTCAATTATCAGTTTCTCCATGAACCGATACTGGTACCACGTCTTAGTTTGGACGCTCCTAGCATTCTTCCAACGTACTTCTACTCCTGAGGTTGTTCTATGTCGAGGTAGGTGGCGAATGGAGCATACATAATACATCCCCCGACCACTTCAATAGATAAAGATTCACTACTTTAATTAATTTTCCATTCTTACTTAATATCTTGTGTCTAACTTCAGAATCGTTAACTCGACGGTACCAACATACACAAACAGTGTTTGGAAGGCAACTATGATCGAATCCTAGTAAACTACGGATATCTACTTTTTAAGGCCGTTTGACAGTTATAAACTACAGCAGCGAGAACTGCTGAGTACTAATAGAGTAAAACAAAGAAGTCAAAATAGAATCTCACTGATGATAATGGTAAAATAAATAGGAAAAGAATGATATCAGAGTGAGAAGTATAGAATAGTCAGTCATAAACAAAACGAAGCTTGGAGCGTAAGTATATTAGCCCAAGAGTTGCCATAGCCCATCGTGGTACTATGAGATGAAACTAACCAGATGAATAGTGAAAGGATCGAAATAATATAATAGCAATGATAATAACAAAAACAAGACACCAAAAATATGGTTTGAAAAGAAAATAAAAATGTACGAAGGAACACTGGAATTCGACATCTAGTAGAAGAAAGTGAGCCCACTTCTGTGCTACCATGATTGATTCTGAGGCATGTTATGAAAAAAAAAATAATTTTCACACGTAGAAAAAGTAAAAGAAATAAAGTATACTACCATGCTAGTATCGTCTGTTTCAATAAACGAAGAGCTAAAGTTATTCGTGAGGTGATTAACTGTCATTTTTGGTACTACAATTCATCTGGTTATTGGATAAGGTAATACAAATTAGTTAATAGTTTCAAATTACTTTTTATACGTTTATTCTCCAATTTTCATTGTATATTGATAATATACTATACCACTAGCTTGTGTACGGGCAAACAGATGTCTTATCAGATAATGATTTTAAATTTCAACAATCAACATAATAGATAGTTAATTGAAAACTTCACTTTAACACACAATCAAACATTCATTAATGCAGATACAAGAAGAAATTCGATATTAATAAATAATTTACGGCGAGACTATAATTTAGGGATGACCTTTGAGCAACACTAAAATGGCCTTGGAATGTCTACGTACTTACTAGGATTAAATGAGGGTTATAGAGGAATTACATATAATGTTTTCATTACGAACTGATACAAGCTATAATGCCAAAATCCAAGACCTGATATCTTAAATCTGATTGGTTCGTCTATAATTATAGACTTGACTAATTTACATCTGATTAAGAAAACTTTATCCCATTACAGTAGTCAAAAATTGCTTAAAAGAATATAATAACTTTTCCCTGTTTTTCATCGAGTTTTAAAGATGAGACCTTAAGCAAGTGAGTCAGTAAGTCAGCCACAACGTAGAACTTCGTACGTACGTACATCAGTTCAAGTTGCCATACCACATTAGCACAGAGATGAAGTTGTCGATTCAAATCCCATAGTGCTTATACTACAATTTGATGGAAACACTAAACTTTATGAGAGACTGATGATAAATTATAATAGTTTCCAGTTAAATAGTCAATGCAACCAAAATTTGGAAAACATCAATCTCACGCTTTGTCGTTGACTTCATTACATGATGGTATATTCTTGTCTTAACCCTAAGATAATAAATATCGGCATAAAAAAAATCAGACTTACACTTAGTATGTAGTAACAAAGATGAGTAATATATGTTCAACAACAATAACAATAAAAAAAACTGATTATAGAATTCATTGCATAAACATAAGTTTAGTTGTATCAAAGAGCCCTTAAAGCAGTTTTTGTTAGGATTAAAACGAAAAAAAGAGATTGATCAACCCTTGTTCAGCTCTAATCTGAAACTTCTATTCTTTGTTTTATATAACCGATTAATGGATTGAAATAGTTTTATGAATGAAATTCAATACCTTGTGTCTAACTGAATTTTTCTTCAAATGTTACTACTATGAATTACATAATAATCACTACACCGAAATAGTTTTGAGTGATGATGTTCTTTATATATATTAGAAAATAAACAAGCTTTATAGAGTTGAGATCATGAGTCAATTGAAGCTAGACCACCATCGAAAACCTGGAAGCACTGTTTGACGTACGTTTCGTCCTATTGTGGTTGCTCAATTTCATGGATCGGTTGAAGTTAGACATTAACATCGTTGGATACCGGCCGGCTCAGTGGTCTATCGGTTAAGTGCTCTGGTGCGAGACTGGTAGGTCCTGAGTTCGAATCTCGCGAGTCGGGATCGTGGATGCGCACTGCTGAGGAGTCCCACAATAGGACGAAACGGCCGTCAAGCAGTGCTTCCAGGTTTTCGATGGTGGTCTA
>NC_031501.1:1342971-1355124 GCF_000237925.1 Schistosoma mansoni | reverse complement strand
CAATAGGAATACTAGTCAGTAAAGTTGCATCATAGCTTTCGATTGTTTTATTTTCGATGACGGGTGGTACAAAAACCTTTGATTCAAGTTTATATGAATCCCTAACATTATTACGTAGGTCATGTTAAAGTGGCCTCATTATACTGCTTAAATATTTAGAAAAAAGCAGGCCTGGTGTACTTGAGAAGTCCATTATGGCTCTTCATGAGATATCAGATTCGGGAGTGTTCGGTAACCTACAAACAGATGACGTAGTGTCAGGTTTGGTTTACAAATCAAACCATAAACAGATGCCGGAAGATTGCTTTAGTTCTCCTAAAAGTCCAGTTGTGGCCATTTGAAGCATATACATGATTTGAAATTATCCATATTATTAATTGTTTGTGGTAAATTTGATTTATCAACATAATGATTATCTGATAATGATGAATCAATATCTTTACTGTCATATTGTTTTTGTATAAAATTAACATAATGTTGATGTACTGATGATGATGATGATGATGATGTCGGTTTCAAATTTTCCGCATTTACATTATGAAATGAATATTTGTAATGAAGGAAGAAAATGAATAAGGATAAGATTAGTGTATAGATATTGATGAAATGTTGATTTGAACTGATAAGCATTTCAACGAAATCTATTTTTTTTTTTGCAAAATGGAAAAAAATTTAAAAAAAAGTCAATTAATCATTACTATTAATTTGTAACTTGGGGGGTTGAAGTAGTAATTAAACGATAATAGAGATGTAATATACCAACCATATATATATAACCATACACTTCTGAGCTGGTGCTCACAGCAGCATACTGACTGATATTATACTAAACTTTTGTGTGGACTCTTCGATATAACAACAGGGACAACGTAAGCAAACTGAGATAATCTTATTCAGTTAGTCATAAACAGTGTAGAACTTGGTGTATCATTTCGAATTCTCTCACACTATCACCATCGTGAGGTTATTTTTATTTATTTATTTAAACACATAAATATTGGTACAAAGGGGCACCAGATATATATGCACCGCACAAATCTCATTTGATTTGTGTGAGGGCTGTGATACTGCCGAGGTGCCCAAACTGAAACAGATGGTTTTCTGAGAGAACCACACCCGGAGCCTTTGACCTAAAGGTTTGATCCACATGGCAGTGGAGCATCGTGAGGAGGTGCAGTCCCATGGTAGCCAGTGACCAACGATTGATTCATACACTATTTGTTTCTGCAGGATACTGGAGCCCATGTGCACCATTGGTTTAGAATCAGGGTTTTCCAACTCCTCTAGGTGGACCCTCCGTGTCCACCAACCCAGTCAAAGTGTCGGACATTCGCTTTTCGTCCTCTCAATTTCGTAAACAACACTCGTGGTGCGAGAAGGTATTCAGTAGGACTTCCCTGTTAGAGGCTATATAAGCGTGGCCGTATGAGAGCATTTGGAGAGGGAGAGCTGACTCTCTCCACTCTCGGCCGTACCAGGGAATTTGGCGGCTTCGTGAGGTGAGATTGTCAAGATAAATGTTAGAATAGTACTAGGAGGAGGAGGAACGGCATTACTATTAGTAGTAGAAAACATTAGGCATACATTGTATAGTTCAAGAAAGAACAATAAATTTTCAGAAAGAGTTATAAAATTATTTTGAAACTTAAGAACTAAGGGAATATAAAGAATGGACATATCTTTGCTACTAACATCGTCTCTTACCCACTCCGTTAGAAGTTACCCGCCATTGGTCATCAAAGCGCAAACTAATTGAACTTACTTACAAGCCCCAGTCCGACTATCAATGACTAAATGTAGTCTTTGTATGACCATCTCTAGCTTTAATTCAACCTACACCTACACCTGTAAACATTCTACACTGAGATAGCCGATAGTTTAGCATATGCAATACATTGAAATACTGATCAATTTGAAGTTGTCAAGCTTTAATATCTCCTTTTTTTTAAATCTGTATTAACCCTACATTTCATCTACTTATTATCATACATTTAAAGTTGTTTGTATTTTATATCTTCTTCTAATCAACTTCTAATTAACTCTTAATTATCATATCAAGTAAATCAGTAATTTAAAAGTTTTACACACAAAAAAAACATACAAGTAAAACTTAAAATTATGTTAACAACTTATGCTCTGTGTAGTAACTATGTGATTTTCAACCAAGACAATATTGCGTGTTAAGTAATAATAATAATAATGGTAATAATAATAATAATAACATTAGTATAAGTAACAGTAGTATTTATCAGTGAAAATCTAATTTCTAATTAATTTATACGTGTTTTTAGTGATCTCTATAGTAAAAAAAATTAGATCCTATCATCATTAAGTAAACAATGATACACATAAATATCAATACCATGGTTAAACTTGATAGTTTCAAATCATTTAAGCATTGGATAAAAAGATTTAATAATAAATAGATTTTGTTTATTATATCCGAATGAGTAGAAAAATAATCTGTATTGCCGATGTTTCGTGACTTAATGTAAGCTGTTTCTTCAGAGTAAACTAGTTAATGTGTTAATTTAAATTAATATACAAGTTTAAATAGTATAAAGAAAACAATTATACACATATATATTTCATTATTATATTTTGTCAATTACGTGAAATAAACAAATAAATAAGAGAATAAGTGAAAAAAGAATTAATTATCTAATATAAATATACATGAATAATAATAACATCGCCCCCAAATTCCCTGGTACGGCCGAGAGTGAAGAGAGTCAGCTCTCCCTCTTCAAATGCTCTCATACGGCCACGCGTATATAGCCTCTAACAGGGAAGTCCTACTGACTAACTTCTCGCACCATGAGTGTTGTTTACGAAATTGAGAGGACGAAAAGCGAATGTCCGACACTTTGACCGGGTTGGTGGACGCAGAAACTCCACCTAGAGGAGTTGGAAAACCCTGATTCTAAACCAATGGTGCACATGGGCTCCAGTATCCTGCAGAAACAAATAGTGTATGAATCAATCGTTGGTCACTGGCTACCATGGGACTGCACCTCCTTACGATGCTCCACTGCCATGTGGATCAAACCTTTAGGTCAAAGGCTTGGGGTGTGGCCCCCTAAGAAAACCACCTGCTTCGGTTTGGGCACCTCGGCAGTATCACAGCCCTCACACAAGTCAAATGAGATTATTGTGGAGCATACATATGGCAACTCGAACTGATGTACGTACGTACGAAGTTCTACGTTGTAACTGACTGACATATCTGGTGCCCCTTTGTACCAATATTCATGTGTTTAAATAAATTAATAAATAACTTATATCATCAGAAGAAATGAAATAATCAAATTTCTAAACTAGTTCATTCACTTCTATGCAAATTTTTTCTCTTTATTTTTACAGTGAAATAGGTGGCATTTTGAATTAACTAAAAAAACTCTATGGGCTATATGTAGATATACATATTTATGGACAGGACAATAAGTTGGACAAATATGATAAAAATGGATTGGATATGTTTATGTATGAGTGTGTGTGTGTGTGCATAACGATTAATCAATAAAGGAACTTATATTTAAGGAAATTAACTAATAAAATACAAATAAGAGGAAAGAAACAGTAGACAAGCATTAATAATGAGATTAAAAGGAACGAAAAAAAGTGCTACCATCTACAATGATTGATAGAGAGTAGTCTGTAATGTGGAAATTTAAATCTACCAACCCCAACAACATGTAGTAGTAATTAATATGTTTCTACTAGTGACTAACTTTGAAAAGAAATTACTGGAGCTCTAATGAAAAGCCGTAAGCAGTAAAGTTCACCTATGTCCGGTGTAAAGTTAAGAGCTTGTTTAGATGTTTGGCGGTTCCCCGGTTTAATCCTTTGTGGATGTGCACTGTAAAGGAGTTTCGTGATAAAATGAAGCAGTTATCTAGTACTTCCTGGTTTTCAATGGTTCTCTAACCAAAGTTAGTCAAAGAGATGTTTGAAACGCGCAGCGTAGATTCTCGTTATATTTCTCGACAGACTCATTTGTAAAGCGTTTAATACACGTTAACATGAAAGTAAAAAACAATTCTTAACAGTTATTTAAAACACTTATAGTTTATTTGGTCAGTAATGATGACAGGTTACTTTTAATAGTTGTAGAATAACGTCAAACTGTACGCATTGTATGGTAATGTTGAAATTCTAAAAGTTCTTAAAAATAATTTGATTGAAATAACTAGAATACACATATATATTTAAAATTACTCAGTAAATCTTAGGGTAAGATTTTTCTTTTATGTATAAGATAACGATGACATATTCGTCTTTTCATCAATCAATCACAAACAACGTAGAACATAGCAACTACCTGTATTGGATCAAGTTACCTCACTATATCAACCCAGTGAGATGAATTATCTAGGTAAGTGTCAGAGTACTAGTAGTAGTAGCAAAAAAACTTTGGGCATGAATGATTTCAGGAAAGATATAATGGATAGATCTGACCCATTGCAACAGATTCCTAACTATATCACTCAATATCTACAATTATTAGCTATGATAATCGTACTAATTCTGTACCTACTAACATATTTTTTACGTCTATTTTATTTATTCCAGACTAATACAAGAGGGAACAAAAAGTGTTTCTTTTTCTTGAAGACCAATATTCTTCACCAAATACATACACATACACATACATACACCTGTTTTATATGTAATTAATGAAGTGTCTAACTGATGATTATCAACTACATTTTGCTGTAAAATACTTGCAAGTAACTTTTTAGAAGTCAAAAACTTAGTATTTATTCTCCTTCGTGTTCAGATATATATATACATATATATGTTTTGTCAATTAAGTGTTTATATTTGTGTATAAAAAAAAGAGGAAATCCGAAAGTCGTTTTACGACAAAAAGAAAACAACATCTGCCAATCAATCAGTGAAAAAAAGTAACCAACTGTTAATATCAACAAAATAAAGTTGTAATACCATCAAAAAGGCATAAATATAGTGTCGAAATAGGAAGTTAATTCATAAACGATTAAGTATTAGCATTAGATTTCTTGGTCATTCCCCCCCTTATCATAACCGTTCTCTTATGTTGTTAGAGTTAGCACTAGGAGAAATGAAACCAGTCTATGAAATAAATTGACTACTGGTATAAAGAGTAACTAACAGATAAAAATTATATTGTAAGGATCATTGAGATAATTACAATCTATAGGTTAGTATTAAAATGACGACGCAATAACTAAGCAATAATTTAATTAAATAGTAAATGATCTAAAGTTGTCAGATTTTTCAATCATTTAATCAACGACCAATAAACCAAAAACTGAAAGCCAAGAACCCTTACCACTAAACCAGTGTACCTCCATTAACCGTCGGTTTTAGATCTATGAGCGTTTGAATGACGCTGTAAAGTGTTTGGTATATACGATGGCGCTTTCTCTTAAATATACACTTTTAAGAGAAAGCGAAAGTTATTAGAACCATGTGGTATATTTGCGCAATACATCTCGAACAATCTAATCACATATAAACTTGTTCAGACATTAAATATAGGAAACCAAAGGCCAACTAGACAAATTAAAAGACAAGAGGAAACAAAGAAAATAATGAAGCATACAATGTGAAAAGTAATTCCAACTTGAATCTAATGAAATTACTTAGCGTGAATGCTATTAAGATGAATTTAATTCATTAAAACTTATGGGTTCGGTACATCCTAATTTATATGGACTACCAAAAACTCACAAACCCAATAACCCCTTACGTCCAATTCTATCAATGTGAATAAAAACACATAATCTTGCAAAATGATTGACAAGAGTGTTAAACCCTATCTGGTGCCGATTCTGTAACTATTCTTTGGAGGAACTAAATAATTACTTGATGGATATCAGTATAAAAACTGGAACAATCTGCTACTTTGAAGTGAACACTTTATTTACAAGTGTATCTATTAGGATTTATTTATTTGAACACATAAATATTGATACAAAGGAACAGCGTATATATATGCGCCACACAAGTCACTTGATTTGTGTGTGGGCTGTGTTACTTTATTTATTTTATTTAAACACATAAATATTGGTACAAGGAAGCACCAGATAAATATGCGCCGCACAAATCTCATTGCATTTGTGTGAGGGCTGTGATACTGCCCAGGTGCCCAGACTGAAGCAGGTGGTTTTCTTAAGGGGCCACACCCGGAGCCTTTGACCTAAAGGCAATGAGCAGGACTTCCCTGATAGTGGCTACGTACGCGTGGCCATGTGAGAGCATTTCCAGAGGTAGGGCTGACTTTCCCCACTCTTGACCGTACCAGGGCATTCGGAGGCAATAGATATTTTATGTGACTATATCTCATTAGATAACCTCCCATTGGCAGTTTTTTGTTAAAACTCATAAATATTTATTGTTATCACTATCATCATCATTACTATGTACTGGTAATGTGAAATCCGCTTTCGAGGGGTAAGAATTTTTGACAGGTTGAGGCGTGGCCGAGGGTAGTCCTTTAAGATTGTGTTTATAACATATGTGGAAAACCTAGTTGAAGACTAAATACAAAAGATGTGTTTGTATAAAAGGTTATTTATTTTATTTTTATTTAAACACATAAATATTGGTACAAGGAAGCACCAGATAAATATGCGCCGCATAAATCTCATTCCATTTGTGTGAGGGCTGTGATACTGCCCAGAAGCCCAAACTGACGCAGGTGGTTTTCTTAGGGGACCACACCCGGAGCCTTTGACCTAAGGTCTAACCCACAAGGCAGTGGAGCATCGTAAGGAGATGCAGTCCCATGGTAGCCGGTGACCAACAACAGGTTCATTCGCCATTCGTTCCGTCAGGATTCTGGAGACCATGTGCACCATTGGTTTAGAATCAGGGTTTTTCAACTACTCCAGGTGGAGTTTCTGTGTCCACCAACCCGGTCAAAGTGTCGGACATTCGCTTTTCGTCCTCTCAATTTCGTAAACCACACCCCAGGGCACGAGAAGGCAGTGAGTAGGACTTCCCTGGCAGAGGCTATATATTCGCGTGGCCATGTGAGAGCATTTCGAGAGGGAGAGCGGACTCTCCCCACTCTCGGCCGTACCAGGGCATTTGGGGGCTTGTATAAAAGGTACGTGGATGACATCATAGCCATAGGTGATAAACGTGATGTGAACCGCTTGTTAAGGGAACTCAACACATGTCAAAAGCATATTTCACTTACATGAGAAGAGATGAACAACCATATTCTTTTTTCTAGACATACTGACTAGTAGAAGAGATGATGGTTTCATCGAACGTTTCGTATATAGAAAGCCGATATGAATAGGTAAACGCTTTAGTTCCCATAGTCACTGTCCAATGCAGTACAAACGTGGAACAATAAGTGACTTATTCAATAAGATCAATCTTATTTGTACTAGCGATGCTATTGAATAAGACACAAAGCTCGTAGCTGAAGCATTGGTGAGTAACGGTTATTCATTGAAGTATATGAACCAGAGAAAGTTAATAATATGAACAGACTCACGACGTTTTGGCACCCGAAAAATGAGTCTACATTACCCAACTATTTAGCGATAACTCAAATAGTCTCATGTTGAAACGAAGATGTAAATTATCTGTCAATAGAACATTTTATGTATTCCAACTTGTCATTATCAAAAAGTCGAGGTCTATTTTTCGCTAAAAAAACTCAAACAGTATGTAAACGATTGTGTCACATCCTAGTGCATCTAACAATTAACGTGTGTGTTGAAACACGTACATAGGGAGGAGCAATCGTGAACTGCAAATACAAGTGGATGAACGCATACCTAAACGGCTACAAGAAAAAATGAATTTCAGTGATCAATCAAGATTACAGGCTAGATAAATATCTTCCTCCATTGCGAGACATTTGATTGAAATCGATCATACTGTTGATTTCAAGTCACCCTTTGTAGTTTTATACAAAAGCTTTCAAGGGCGTAAACCAAGGTTTATTGAAGCCTTGGCTATACGAAAATTTAAAAACACTTTGTGTTTAAAAACAATTTGTTCTTACCCCTAGCCAATCCCGGTAATACTGATTTATTATCCAGCGTGGTTTTCACATTTTGTACTTTATTATTATCTTTGTTTCTGTTTACCTTTTAATTTGCCTATATTCCATATATAATGTCTTAACAAGTCTATGTGTGACCAGATTGTTCGGAATGTACTGCGCAAATATATCACAATGTGATTCATGTATTACAGGTACCAATTATTTAGATTTACAACCTTTACTGCTCAGATCAGATGCTAATGTTTTGTAACTGTCTGGAACCAAGTAGTAGGACGAAACCTACAGTAAGATACATACAGAATTTTTTCGACTAACACATCCACTGCAGTACGTAATTCAGGTATTAGCATAAGGAACACACACTAGGCAAACTTGACACTTGATACAAAGCGAAGTCGACCATATTAATATACAATCCAGTTAGTCAGCAGTGACATGCACGGAATCATAGCAGTTGTACTCACACGAGGAGTGTTAATTATCACTAAAAGGACCGATGAAATGAAACAAGGATTTCTTGGAAGGTATAACCAGCCTTCAATACGAACAAAAACAAAGTGGAGCAGAACAAAGTACTTCAAAAATCTCAAAAACATTTATTCGACACAAGAACATGTTCGTCACGGTTTAAAGTGAATGGTTAAATTTTTAGGGATACTAATGTGTGATGAACACCTAATGTAACGGTTTTCATTGGTTCCATCAAAGTGATCTAAGCAAGCAACTGAAGATGAAAAGCTCTGATGTACAAATGTCGAAGCTAAGTACATTTAAAATACTAATCTAATTTACACACTACGATTTTACAGATACAATGTTACCTAACGAAAACCTGTCAGCCAAGTTAAAAAGGGGCATGTCGGTTGAAAAACTATTTGTACGACAATAATTACAACAACATACCAAATCCGTTTGATGGGATAAGCTTGATTTTCAGTGAAGCACCAAATGAATCTCCACAACAATCCACGGAACATCCTTAGTATGCATGTGATAAAGACTTATTAAGAAGTATATAGGTGCGAATCAACTGGATCATTAGTATTTCAGAATTCAAGAACGCACAGCAACGACAATCAAAGCACTAGAGGAGGACTAATAAACTCAAAGTAGGACACGAAGTCAAACTACGCGCATATGGGTAGTCGTTTGTCTAGTTGATACGTAAAAACGAATTCAAAATTAAGCTGGTCACCAACTCTTTGAAAGTGTGAATAATGAGCTTTATAGCCTTTCAGCTTTCATCTGTTTTCTAAAATCTGTCTTTTTGTCAAATTTCAACACACTCACAAGGACACATTACTTGACAACGAATGATAAATAAGAGGATTCCGTTGTTAGAGTGATGTATCTGTACTAGGTCGCCCTTCAACTTGTAATGAAATACTTTTTATCTTTCAACTAGTCAGTTTGGAAATCTTACATTACACCAGCTCTTCATGTCACCGAAATCATCTTTTCTATCAAACATCATCGATTTGGTTTTGGAATGCCTAAAGGATATTACTTTTTAAGTTACTGGCATACCGGTAGTGTCTGACTGCACATCAATGGCATCACTTTCACCGTACAGACGAGTTATGCCATCGCTATTGATAGTAGGCACACAAAGAAGATGTACGGTTTAGTAAGTGTTTGGAAGACAGACTTATTGTATTACAATAACCAGTCTGTCACTTTTGGTTTGTTTGGTGAAGTAATGTTTGGAAGGTTGTATTAAACCAGAAATGCTTTTTATACAAAAGACATTTCTTTCTATTGGAGGTCGCCATTAGGTAATTGAGTGTTTGCAATGATGGAATTCTTAAGAAAACAGGATTTCCGTCCTAATATATAGCAAATTTTGAGCGCTGCTTCTTCGGAAAGCCTGCATAAATTTAAAGCAGAGGTCTGAAGACAGTTAGGGTTTTGATATGTCATACAGCGAAATGAGGGCATTTTCCTAAAGTTTTAATTTACTCAGTGATTGCCTTTTTGAGGAAATCCCAGCACTGGGGGAAATTTGAGGTTTCTTGTAGCATTTTCCCGAAGTTTTCCATCGGACTCCTCAATCCAAGTGTTTTGGGTATTCATGACAACGTTTCCAATTAACGTGTTGGTGCTTCGAATGTCGTTCAGGTTAAAAGTTTTCATTAATAGTTATAAAATCATGAAGCAACATGAAAAGAAAAATGATGGTCACTTATTATTCACTGTAGTTCAACCAGTCACAAATGCAGGTATGTTAAACGTATCATTATTCGTTTCAGTGACACTGGGATCGCAATTGTATGCATCCTGAAACATCGTGGTAAAGATACCACAGGTATTAGGAAATTGAAAGTGCCTTTACATGTAACACCTTTATAATTCAAGTGTGCCAACCCAGTCAAATTAGAAGACGGAAACGAACGGGTTTATAGATATATTTGGAAAACTATCTATGTGTCGGGAAGCATTGCATCTTAGCTGGCTATTGGTCGCAATGAATGCGAAACACTGCACACTCACAAGTAATCTGCTGCGGATAATTGACCGAGCGCCTTCAGCTAGGTGTGTCTAGTAAAACTAATGATGTTAGCATCAGTGTATCAATTTTCGGTGAATTTGTAGACGGCTACTTTTGTTGACATTTTCTCGAATACCCATCATATTACGTGCTTGTTAAGTCATAACAATGATTCACTTAGATGTAGAGAAAAAATTACGAATAACTATAGTGTCGATTTGGGGTTAGCTAGTGGGAATTAGGTATTGCTGTTTTAAATGTTTAACACTTTTGATCGGTTAAGAACCGATACCTCTACACACTCATATCAATCAGGATCTAAATTCCAAATGTTTCGTTACTGGATTTACATCACACCCACAAGGTATGTTGTTATATAACCATAATGTATCTCATGGAGAACCGCATCCATTTAACGTACAAAAACGGCATGAAAAATATCGTTTAAAACGACGATTTGATTTCATGCGGTAAATTTGTAATAATTATCTCACTTCCACAATTATGCTACTCTGCACTTGTTCGAAGATAGGTTGTGTTACTTTGGATCACTTCGTTGTCCACACAATGACTTTAAGATGCAAGGTCTCCTTTTACGAAATTTTGTGCGAATGTGCATGAAAATCCCTCAACGTACGCTTCCTTGTAATGTAACCTAATGCTTTAATTTACATTTGAAGTTGTTGTTCTTTATTACTTCAACTTTACACTTTGTTGATACTTCAGTTCTGGGTGAGACAGTTGCTGTCTGATTTTTGTTTCGATTACATTTCTACTGAATTTGTGCGATTCTCACCAACTACATCAACGTTATTTTACTTAAAACTTTGGCTGTGATGGCTGTTATTTTTATTTGTTCCCTTTAAGTTGTGTTGCTGAAATTATCTGTAAGTGTATATATCTCGATTTTGTGCTGAAGAACACTTTGAAAACTAGAAACACTCAATGTTGGAACAAACAGTCCTTGATATCTATTTTATTGATATTTTTCTGTTGTGATGTTACCTTTTAAACAAACTGCTTTTAATCTATCTAGAAGAGTTAATGTCTCTTATGATGACATGTATATTCAATGATTTTCCTAACGACAAGATGGACATAATTGATTGGTTGCACTAATGCACAAACTGTCGCTGCTAGTGGAATGACACTATCTTTATCGTCTTCTACTTTATTGGCCGCGGCCCGTGAATGAAGGCTACAGTAGTATTATAGCGTCATTTAAGACCATTCTACACTAAGTTGAAGTTGTAGTGGCATTGGGCCTTAACCACACAATCCTGAACACAAGACAATTTGGAAAACAGATATTAAACATTTGCCGCCGAGAAAATAACCCAACAGTGGAGAAGGCGGGAAGGATTAATTCAATTGACTTGACTCAACTCATTGGATGGTAGTGCTCAGCCTTGCAGGCATGGTCCTTCTGTGTATCTCAACTCTTTTATTCAAATCAAATAAGTTGTTCTATCCCCTGCGTAAATGTGTTCTCCATCATATATTGGTGATGATCACTATAAGACGAGTCAGTGTAGAAATTGATGTAACTTCCACGTAAGATCTTATAGATTAGGTAGTCACATTATGACAAATTTAAAATTTTAGGATTAAGTCTATTATTATAGTAATACTAATAACGAATTAGACCATA
>NC_031501.1:1324902-1342771 GCF_000237925.1 Schistosoma mansoni | reverse complement strand
ACCTAGGGGAGTTGGAAAACCCTGATTCCAAACCAATGGTGCACATGGGCTCCAGTATCCTGAAGGATCGAATGGCGTATGAACCAACTGTTGGTCACCGGCTACCATGGGACTGCATCTCCTTACGATGCTCCACTGCCTTGTGGACTAGACCTTTAGGTCAAAGGCTCCGGGTGTGGCCCCTTAAGAAAACCACCTGCTTCAGTCTGGGCACCTGGGCAGTATCACAGCCCTCACACAAATGGAATGAGATTTGTGCGGCGCATATTTATCTGGTGCTTCCTTGTACCAATATTTATGTGTTTGAATAAACAAAAATAAATTTATATGACTATCATGTGATGTGGAGAGTCAGTCAGAAGTAGTCCAATGAAAGTGTCAATCGGTGGCGATCTAAAGTGACCCAAAGTTCAAGTGCATTTCATTGGGATCAAAATAGGTCAATTTCCTAAGGATAGAGTGGTGTATATATGAATGAGTATTTGTACATTTCATTCGGTAGTCCAATACACTTTCTCACTCACTCTTGTGTTCTCGCTGAAGTAGTCAGTTGGGGGGGTTAGCGCAAGTCACAACATTATGTGTTATGAAAGATAAGTAATTGTCACGATATCAGTTTTGATCATTCAAATAGATATTGGGTGACAAAATTCTTCTTGAAAACTCAGACAGAGTTATCCCTAAATAGGAATTTTTTTTTAAAATCATAATCTTGAAATGTTTAAAATGACCGCTAAAAGTTCATTCTTGTAACGTAAAACTCTCATCTTTAGTGAGTAGTGTCTCTTGAAGGACACACTAATATCCTCCTAAAAAACACCCACATATTGCATCATTGTCGTTTGGAGCTGCAGTATAACCTTTGTTTCGACTTTTTATTTTATCCCACTTGTTAAAGACCGGTAGGCCCTGAGTTCGAATCTCGCAAGGCGGGATCGTGGATGCGCACTGCTGAGGAGTCCCACAATAGGACGAAACGGTCGTCCAGTGCTTCCAGGTTTTCCATGGTGGTCTAGCTTCAATTGACTCATGATCTCAACTATATAAAATTTTTTTATTATGAGAAATACTAGTGTGTACTTCTTTAGTGAATGGTTTATGTTATCGTATATCTTTTTTCCTAACTGTCGTAGCAGATCTTAATAAATACATAACTGAGTAAATAAGTGACAATCAGGCAGTGTAATCTTGATTTACAATTCTACTTGTAAATCTCTACTTTCTTAATAGTTGCGTTTCACGATGAACTATTGTGTGAAATCAGATGAGAACTGATGCTCTCAATGTGATCTAGTTGCTGAATGAGTTTATTCATATTTGATTATTAAGGAAGTTAAAAACTGCTTTTCGGATTTATGTAAAGCATATAAACATTGGTACAAAGGCTGACCAGAATATATATACGCCACACAAATCGTTGAATTTGTGTGTGGGCTAGAATACTAGCCGGGTACCCAAAGCGAAGCGGGTAATTTCCCTAGGTGTCCACTCCCTCAGCCATTGACTTAGAGGTCTAATTCACAACGCAATGGAGCGACATTAGGAAACGCGGTCCTATGGTAGCCAGTGATTAGAAATGAGTTCATACGCGATTCTGGAGCCCCTATATATACCATTAGTTGTGAATCAGGGTTTCCCAACTCCATTAGGTGGTCCCTTTGTATCCACCAACCCAGTTTAGCTGCTCAACATCCACATCTGATCCTCTCATTTTTCGCAAAAGCCACTCTAGTTGCGAGAATGCAGTGAGTAGTACTTCCCTGGTAGTGACTATATATTCGCGGCTGTACGAGAGCATTCGAAGAGGAAGATCGGCTCTCCCTGCTCTCGATCGTATCAGGGCATTTGGAGGCTAAAATTGTCGACTAGTTATCGTAATTTCTAGTCATTAAAACTGCTACCACATTGTTTAATGAACGTTTTTGTCAACTTGCTGGTAATAACAACTACTTATTTTAATAATCAGTAATCGGCTTATTTTAAAATTTGATATGTACCATATTTAATCTAGTAGAGCTCGTCAACTTACCACATTGAATACTATTCTTAGTATTTGTTTTATATTTTGAAATTAGCATTTTATGTTTTCCTAAAAAAACTTTCTTACTTTAATTCTTTTTTTGTCAACGTATCAAGGCCGTACTATCGATATTCCAATTTATGTATTTGGACCTGAAACTCATATGACTGCTATCGTGTCAATGGCATTTGGTTTACGTCAAATACCTCCACCTCAAGTAAATCAAATTCAGTCATCTGCAGATAGTTTATCATTGTACAGTTACAATGGTTCTGGCTGTGAACATAAAGTAAGTAGTTATGTACACTACTGTGTAATCACTTAGTAGTAGTTACTGATCTCATGTTTGTGTATAATCACCGGTGTGCTCATCATATTCTATCGATCTGAAGACGATAGCATGGCCAAGAGTGTGAGTGAAATTAATTTCAAGAATATTTTGTTTGACTGTTAGTTGATTAGAGGCAAACGACAGCAGATTCACTTAGTATTGTTTGTTTGGATCTTCCCATTGATTTTTAGGACTGCAACTGGTCAGTCTCTAATTGGCACATGTGCATACTGTGTGTATTGCCTCGATATAGCCTTAGTTCACAAGCATGGTTAGCAAAGATGGATAGTGGCCAACAGTGGAATCCAGGACGCGCGTTTCGTCCTATTTGGGACTCGTCAGCTAGATGTACCTGCATCTCAGAGTTGATGTTCAGTCTGGGACTCGAACCAAGTACCTTTCGCTTCAAACGCCATCGCGTTATCCACTCGACCACAATACTAAGTGAATTCAAACTTCACCCCATTGCACAAGAAAGTGGTTATCAGGACTCAGTGGCCGAGTGGATAACGCGATGGCATTTGAAGCGAAAGGTACTGGGTTTGAGTCCCAGAGTGAACATCAACTCTGAGATGCAAGTACATCTAGCTGACGAGTCTCAAATAGGATGAAACGCACGTCCTGGATTTCACTACTAGCCACTATCCATCTTTGCTTACCAAACGACAGCAGGTTTTGGACATTGGTTCATGCCAGTTAACATTCATCATCAGCATGAAGTAGCTAAATATTTGGAGAAGCTGATACTCCTTGTGTGATTCATATCTGCCCACTTAGTGCCCGTGATCAAAAAGAGTACTGTTTGGCTGTTTAATTGACAAATGGCTTTCTGTACAACTGATTTATTTACAATTGGTTGAGTCACTAAATACTAGTGATCAATATCATGCCTAGATAGTACTTATTGTTGATTGAATTCTATCGATCAGGTTACGATTCAGTTGATAGTCTAACTAACCCAAAATCTCTCGCGAATTATGTTTAAATATCATGTTAGAGATATATATCTCGTCTATGTAGATTTCATGAACAATCTGAATAGCAGTATTTCAATCTCTCTAGCTTACTCGTTGTTACGATTATGCAAAAATGCTTTATATACATAATTTTCAAGCAGTCAACCGCAATGTAGAACCTGGGATATATGTACATCAGTTCAAGTTGTTATATCTCATTAGCACAGTGAGATGAATCCCAGAGTAGGTAGGTAGGTAGGTAGTTTGTACATACTCCAATCTACTTCTACACCAGCCATCGTCATTTTTTGAGGTAATTGGTGAATGGATATACGTAATACCTTTCGTAATCAACTTAGTCGATAAGAATTCATTATTTTGTTAATCGATTTGCCATATTTACTTGTGTAGCTAACCTCAGAATTTCAATGGTCCCAATATATATGAGCAATGATTCGAAGACACATATAGTCGAATACTAGTAACCTATATATATCCTCTATTTTTGAAGACCACATTTCACGTCCATAAAGTAAAACAGAGCGAACTACTACTCAGTATATTTATCTTTTAATTAACGAACAAATATCTCACATACTTCACAGTCAACTTAGGAACCTGACACAAATATTTACATCAGTCCAACATACTAGGTCACTTCACTATAAAAATATGTAATTAACAAAATGAAAAATAGAAAAAAATAGGTCAAAATACTATCATATCAATATGATGGTAAACAATAAGCATAGAGAAACCTTTTTTTTTCGAAAAGATATGCAATACATGAATATTATTATCAGAAGGGGTTTTGTGGAGATTTAGTATTTTCATAGTGGAAAGCGTGAGTCAATTGAATCCCCACAAAACCCCTTCTGATAATAATAATCACATGCTCACTAGCGACTGACTTCGAGAAGTAAATCTAGGAGTTATAGTGAGAAGTAGTGACCAGTGGCGTTCAACTAAGTCTGTTGTAGAGATATCAACTCACTGAAGACAATTGGTGAACGGTTGTTCAACTTCGTGGATCAGTTGAAGTTAGACATTAACACCGTTGGATGCCGGCTCGGTGGTCTATCGGTTAAGTGCTCTGGCTCGAGACTGGTAGGTCCTGGGTTCGGATCTCGCGAGTGCGGGATTGTGGATGCTCACTGCTGAGGAGTCCCATAATAGGACGAAACGGCCTTCCAGTGCTTCCAGGTTTTCCATAGTGGTCTAGCTTCAGTTGACTCACGTTTTCAACTATGAAAATACATGAATAATAATTCAATAATAACAATATACAATTATAAATTGAATTAAGTTATTTCAATAGGCCGAATGTCGGTAATATTGATTCATGATAAAAACATTAGTCTCATTTCATATTAATGGAATAATTCAAGTGTATTATTAACGGTGAATTAAATGGGTCATATTACCTGCTAAGAAAGTTCAATAATCAAATTGTACGCAGTGACGCAGTTAACTTAATGATATATATACAATGTAATTGGTGCTTTCATCTACGTGTATGTGTCGTTTATGTAATCACTAGGCTAAATTGTTTGTTACCAACTCGTTCTGTTACATGTTATATCTGTGAAACGTGATCTTTAAAGATAGAGGATATTTGTAAGTTACCAGTGTTTTATCATAGATAATTGTGAAAAAAAATTATTTACGTATGTCGAGTTCATGGAGTCATTAATATTGTGGCTAGATATATAGTACTAGGTAAAGATGAATATGGAACATCGGTTGATCAGGTAGTGAATCTTTATCGAGTGAAGTGGTCTGAATTTGTATGATGTATAACTAATCACCCGCCTACCTCGATGCATGGTATTTGCTGATGTAGAAGAGTATGTCTGAAGAATGCTTTAGAGACGGTCAAACCAAAATATGATATTAATCCAAAAAAGTCATTCACTGTTAAATAAAGTCATGTAGGTTAGTCCGAACTAACTGGTTATGGTCTATACGACTATCCCAACCAACGGTTGGAAACTTTGGACAACATGACTCAAAACCGGTTTCAACGATACAGAGGTGCATTCACTTTTCATCTTCCTTTGAATAATAAATTTTAAAATTGTCTACTTTTTATTTCTCAACTTTATTAGTTCTTATCGAATCACAGTGTGTATGCATACTGTTTCATACTACCACTGATACTACTAATACTCTGGGATTTGTCTTAATGATTTCATCTCTCTGTGCTGAGATGACGCGTCGATTTCAACTAATATAAGTATATGTTAAGCTCTGCGATGCTTTTCACTGATTCATTATTTAAAATAAGTTTTTATTTAAGATTGTTGTTGACAAACCATTGACAATCAACGTTTAGAAAACAGCAACCTGTGTTATCTTCTATTTTACTGGAATCTTTCATCAGTATACACTTACAGACGTTTGTCGATTTCACAACTGTCAGATAATTTACCACCAAGACCTTCATGATATTCGTCTTTAGGCAGTAATAGTTCTTGAGTAACAAATAGGTTTTTGGAGAATTTAGAGAATTCTAGTGAATTCTACTCTGAGCCACACTATTTTGCATGTAAGGTATAGTGAGCCAATAGAGTCCCATTGGTCAAATTATATATATATATATAATATCTCTGTGCAAGTCAGTTGAATAAATTAACTGTCAGTGTAGGTTGTGAAGATCGTTGACTTTCATTGAAATCATCAATTGATATAAGTCAGACAACCATTGAAAACCTGGAGAAACTGGACAACTGTTTCGTCCTAGTGTGGGAGTGTGTATCTACGAATTTGGAATCGGATCGATGACCTCCGGTCTCATGCACGAACACTTAACGTCTAAATCGCTGTTTTCGATGGAACTCAACAATCCCCACAACCCTGTACTGACAATTACAATATGCTCTTTAGTGACCAGGTTGCTTCGAGAAGAAATTCTTTGAGTTCTTGTGAGAAGCCATGACCAGTGGAGCAAATCCATGTCGGGTATGAGACACTAACCCACCGAAGACAATGGAAGACGGTTTGATGGATTGATTGAATCTAGATATTAACTCCGTTGGGTGCCTGCTCAATGGTCTAGAGGTTAGGCGTTTGTACGCGATACTGAAGGTGCTGGGTTTGATTCTCATGTAAGGGATAGTGGAAGCTCACCGTTAAGAAGTTCCATACTTAGGTGAAATTGCTGTCCAGTGTTTCCAGGTTCTCACTGGTCGTCTAAATTATATCGATTCATGATTTTAATGAATTAAGTTAAATAAACTGAGTTTTTTGTTGGATGCGCTGTCATCCTTACTCATTTCAAATCCTTATATATTTGTCACATGAAACGCTCATTGTATCAGTAGGTGAGGACTATCCAACTTGTAGTAAAACATTTGTTTAACTTGCTTACTACTTAACATGTTAAAAGTACTCTAAGTCACTGCTTTGTTCAATTATCATGCTGATTCAACTAATCTAGTTATGTACCGCTTGAACACTTACATTTTACTGTTGCAATCAGTTAATTTTAATTCCATTTTTTTTGTAAATTGTATTTTAAGAATTCAGACAAATCAACACCAATGGTGACCAATCAAACTCTCAAGGTTTCTGAATTCTCTTCTACTATCACTACTACGGCTACTACTGCTACTTCTGATAATAATCATGAAACTATTTATGAAGAACCACTTTTCACAGTGAAAACAAAGTGTTTAATATGGGGTTTACAAGTTAAAGCTGTTCAGTCTATGTTAGATTTCGATTATGCTTCCGGCCGTGATAGTCCAAGTGTAGCAGCTCTGATTTATCCTTTCAGGTAAGGCTCAATCATAGAGTAAAAATGATAGTAATAAACGAATCGAATGTTTAATTCTATCTTTTTTAATTGTATACAACATGTAAACATACATTTCCTAAATCTTAACGCTAAACCCTTAATTCTCTGGAAAAAAAACCTATACCTGATGACACTAAATTTTGCCCCTAGATGCCCTGGTACGGTGGAGAGTGGGGAGAGTCCGCTCTTTTTCTCCAAATGTTTTCACATGGTCACGAGTATACAACCTCTGACAGGAAAGTCCTACTCATTGCCTTCTCTCGGCGGGGGTGTTGTTTGCGAACTAGAGAGAACGAAAAGCGGATGTCCGACGCCTTAACCGGGTGGGCGGATATGGAGTATGCACCTAGGGGAGTTGGGAAACCCTGATTCCAAAACAAATGGCGTACGAACCAATTGTTGATCACCGGCCACCATAGAACTGCATCTTCCAAAGTTGCTCCACTGCCCTGCAGATCAGACCTTTAGGTCGAAGGCTTCGGGTGTGACCCTCCAAGAAAACCATCTGCCCCGGTCGGCACCCGGGTAGTACCACAGCTGTTTTCTGACTAGTTACAAACTAAATGAAAATTCATCGGGGTTATTCAGCTATCGCTCTACCATACTTTGCCATAATTATTGGATTGCAATGGCCACTATGTAGTATGCAAAAATGAAATTGAACTAGACAATGTTGTAGGTTTAAAATAGTGAACGTTTGCATGAGTTACAACTTAAAAATGTCTAAAATGTATCATTTGTAAGTTTGAAAGGTTATTTAAAAGCATGGGTAGGAAAACCCATCGTAAGATATTGAACTAGAATTAATAGGATAAAGTAAATTATGTGATTACTATGCACAATAGGAAAGATAATAATAGTTACTGTAATAATATCATTTATGTGAATAAAATATGCAATAAGAGCGATGTTATTACGGTAACTATATAATAATGAATTCATATGAACTGAGAAAGATGAATAAGCAAATTAAGAATGGGACAGGGCAGAAATAAACATGGAATCAGATGGTAGAGATTTGTGATATGTAGTTTCACCCATTTGTAAACCATGATCGACACCTCTTCTGTTGTCTATAACTTGTCCTGATAGCTTTCATTATGTAAAGGAGCCCTAATCTTGGTCCTTTATGTAGATCGGTCAGAACTTGACGAGGAACCGAGGTTTTGTCTATTTCTAAGTGGTGGTCGACACCTACCGAATGAAGAAAGATGGTCCAGTAAATAGATTTCATGACTCCTTTTCCAGTCGTACGACACTACGAATTACGAAAATTGTACCTACTGTTATCTTAGCAGGAAAAAAATTAACGCTTATTCACAAAATTAGATAACTTGGGATTTTAGCAAGTTTACACCATTTAAATAAGAAATACATATTACAAAATAACCTGTAATAGTCAATTAAATCATATTCATTTGTATTATTCGTTCAAATCTTCCGATTGATGTTGAAGACTGAAATTGATTAATCTCTTTTGGTATATCTGCATCCTGTACGGATTGCATCGATATTCCCATTAAGTCATAACCATTCTAAACAAAGGTAGATGGTTCGAGTCCCGGAGTGAACATCAACTCCGAGATGCAGGTGGATCTAGTTGGAGACAAGTCTCGAGTGGGACGAAACCCTCGTCATCATCCATCTCTGCTTATAATTATTAAGTCGTATGTTTTATTTTTCTCATTTTATTCTTAACACAATAGTGATGATCATCAGTTGACATTTTATTGGGGTGCAAAAGAATTATTTCTACCAGTTTATAAGTATATGTTGAATGCAATGCACAAGCATCCAGATGCACGTATATTAGTGAATTTCGCTTCATTACGAGTTGCTTATGATATATGTATGGAAGCTATGGAAGTGGACTGTATATTGTCATCTAATTATAAAGAGAATGGAATATTGAATGAACACAGTGATACATCTATCAATCATAATGATGGTTTACGGGTAAACGAGGCACAGATCAAATGTATCGCTATTATAGCTGAAGGTATACCAGAAAATATGACACGTCGTTTAATACAACGATCCAGAGAAAGAAATATTCTATTGATTGGTCCAGCAACCGTGAGTTCGTTTTTTTTATCGTCGTATATGTTGTTTTTTGTTTATGATCTGGGTAGTTTTTATTTTGCATATGTTTTATAAATTATTTTTTCTAATGTCAATAGAATTAATTCGTTGCTACCTGGTTGGGATTAGCGAGATGATAACAATCGATGGTTAGAGACCTTGAATGACATGGCTCAAAATCGTTTGCAATGGAGAAGGTGCATCCACTCTTTGTGTTCTACCAAATTCTAATCTTCTGAATTCTTCATGTCCCTATGCTTTTTCTCTTTTCAAATTTATTTCACTGTATTATACTCCTTTAATAACATCTTCAAACCCTAATCTTTCGGATTACTGCTTATACTCTTACTACTTCTACCACTATGGGATTTGAATCAACAACTGGATCTCTGTGCTATTGTGGTATGGCAACTCGAACTGATGTACGTACGTATGAATTTAGAGGCATTTTTTAAATTGAACATTAGTTTTACAATCTCTTTAAAACTGTAAAACCGTTTAGATAATTGTCTAAATTTGAAGCTTTGTCGTCATTTCATTCTATGTTGTTCATTACATGCTTAGAAGCTTAATTTCTTTTTGATGACAGTGTTACTATTGTATATAGGTTTACTCACTGTTTATCTGTTTTATTTGGATAAACTTACAGTAAATGAACTATTGTTTTATGGAAATTGAATTCTCTTAGCTGAATAATCGTATCACTTGTTCGGCAGTTACCTACTGAAGACAGTGGAAGATGATCGCTCAATATCGTGGATTGATTGAAGTTAGATATTAACTCTATTGGATTCCCGCTCATTGGTCTGAACATTAAATGTTCCCATGCAAGACCTAAGATCCTGATTTCGATTCCTGTGTCCGGGCTAATATGTGTGAGCACTGCTGAGGAGTCTATTACTACAAAACAGCCGTCTATTGTTTCCAGGTTTTCACTGGTTGCCTAAATTAGATCGGTTCATGATTTCATAAATAATCTAACCGTAAAGCTTTCACATTGTCTCTCTAAATAGCATTATCAACATAAACTTCAGATAGAAGTGACCTATCAAATTTCTATACCTTGAATTTGATTAGTTGTTACTGTTAACACATGTTCAATTGGGAAAACGTTGAAATATTGGACAGAGGTAACACAAAGAACAGACAATTTTTGCATAGCTTTGAATGGAAATCAATCAGCAATCAATAAACAAAATGAAATACTCCTAGTTAGTTAATTAGTTAGAAAAATCATAAGCAACTCCGTGGCTGAAGATCAATTCAAAGGAAAAAGACAATTAAAATAAATATACAGACAATAACTGATATAACAGATTGTTCAAAATATATTTTCTCTCTCACTCATATAAAAATACGGTAATAAGATTAGTCACGTCATATATCAGACCAGGATTCACTACCCAGAACAGAGAGCTAGAGAAAATGCTAGATAATACTTTAATCAACACTGTTACACTCATTGAGTCCCGAGTAGAAATCAATAACATGAAGGGTAATCACATATGTACTACTCTATGGGCTTTGGCTGTTTGTCCACACTCTATCAACCATATTTTACTTCCACTACTACACATCAATAATAGAGCATAAATCGACAATGATCAATTATATTCAGTAATGACAGAATAATCTGTTAATAATTTGTAGAGAAATTTTCATGGTACACTTCTGTCTGAAGCTTATGCGTGATAATTTTGTCTAGAACAACAATGAAATAGTTTTACAATTGAACCGTCCAACCCACAGAACTCAATTCCAACAGAATTAATCTCCTGAGCTAAAAATATAATATTTTCCTACTATTTCAGAACTATTGCTTTCTTAATTGTTAATGTAGATAAATAAAATTCAATCTAGATCAAGAATCAACAAACCAGTAAACTTTCGTTGGCACAAATGGACACCAAATACATATGCGCCATATTAATAACAATGTTAATGAAAAGTGATAGAGAATGTAAAGTGCGTATTAGAAAAAGGAGAACAATAACGAACAGAAATTAGTGTATGGTAGTGAAATAATAATAATGGGCGAGGCAGTTCATTTGGCATTTGGGGGCATCAAAAACTGTTCATAAAAGAACCGTATGTGACCGACCTCAGGCAATTTTTCTTGGGACACTGTGGTCATACCTGTAACAGTGCTCAAGTTCGTCTTGCATTTGATTTATTCATAAGGCATTTGGAAGCTCTGTCTAACGTAGTTTTTGCGGTAGCTGAAACTCATCAATTATACTAAAATAGCTCAGTGGTAACGTTTCTTACTTGCATACCGTCTTGCGCAGGTTTGAGCTTCATGATAAGCATCAGTCACTCCCAAGATTTCAGGCAACTCATTTCTTATTAATTTGCAAGAAACTTATGTCCATAGCTCCTTTGAGATTGAAACCGTTCACTTAATAAACTTTTATTCTATGACTAATCACCAACATTCACTTAACACACTCTCTCTTTCGATATAAATATTTCACATTCTACACACATTCCTGTCAAGAAAAGTATTTGATTAGTGATTGTGTGATTTTCTCTAAACAAACAAAAGCATAACGCATAGTACACCTCTCAGTTGCTTGGCCTTAAATTATTATCAATACAGAATGTCAATTAATCAATTCAGAAGTAATATCATACTGAAAGTGAATTTCAATCAGTAATCGATAAGAGATAAAAAGGTATAAATCTACAAAATCCCTAGAAGGAGTATTGTTCTTTATATTTAATTTGGTCGTTAAAAGTAGAGATAGATGGTAGATAGCAATGGGACTCAGGACGCACGTTTCATTCTATTTGGGACTCGTTTGCAGTTGCATGTATCCTCATTCTTGATTTGATGTCCACTATGAGACTTGAACCTAGTACCGTTAGCTATACTGAAAAAAAGCGTTGTATATCTATGTATATTCTGTAAGAGTTGCATTTATACAGAATGTAATGTAGATATAATTTTTGCTAACGTTAGGGACTTTTATCCAGAGTTACTTATTGTGCTGACTGATTGTTCAGTAAGTACTCAGTGTTATTTTTACCTAGTCATTAGTGCTGATTGAATTCTGTCGGTCGATTTTTCTGTCAGTGAGTCATGATTATCCTAGAGTCTGGTACTGATGTCCGTCAACCCATGTTGTAACGTATTCCGTAAAGATGACGGGATGAAATTAACAAGGGGAATAAGCAAAATGGTTGAAATAAACCTAGTATCAGTGATAGTGTGGAAAATTAATGACATCCATTTACATATACAAATATGTCTCACAAAAATCACGTTTACCGGGGTAACATGATTGTAACCTGATCAGACCTGATTTTTGATTGTACTGAATATTATTACTTTGTTCTTTTTTTGCTACCTAAACTTATGTGAATTTGATTTGTTGTTTTATTTATTTTGTTAACAATTGGCTTACACTGATTCACTGTAGCATGACAAATAAATCATTATTTTTATTATTATTGAAGAAGAGGTCTAGAAAAACTATTCAATAACGTTGAAGTTCAGAACTTGAGAGAAGATAAAGGGTGAATACATCTGTCTCTTTGTGACTATTGCTTGAGTTACATTAGTCAGTGTTTCCAAAGTTGCAGCATAGGATCTAGTATAAATAGTTCGATATCATGGTATCAATGTTTTGATGTTAAATGGCTGAAACTAGTCGGTAGAAAATTCTCGATCTTGGTATCATGTTAGTTGACACTCGTCAGGGGGTAATATTTGAGACCTTATGGGAGCTGATATTCCCTGTAGGTTTCGAAACAAATTTACAGTTTAAGATGTTACTGCTGGCCCCCCCAGGTGGATGCTAACCTTCCATAAAACTCAGATATTTACATTAATTGTTCGCTAACTAGTAAACTACTTAGTGCCTAGATAGTCCCTAATGTTCGTTGATTTCTATTAATCAAGTTACTGTATGGTTAGATTCTTGGTGGGTGGTGTACGTGGACTTATGACGACGAAACAGTTGTTCCGGAATTCCTGGTTTTCATTATTTGTCTGGCTAAAGTCAGTCCGTAATGTTAGCTACGAAAACAGTTTTTCACTATATTCGTTTGTTAGTTGATTGATTGGTTGGTTGATGTTATCTACATATACCATCTATTCAACCTTATCTGCATTTCTTTCCATGTTCTCTATAGGTAGGTGGCTTGAAATCTGGCTGCTTCAAAATCGGTAATACAGGCGGAATGACAGATAACATACTGGCATCAAAACTTTATCGACCTGGAAGGTGAGTGTTGACATTCATATTTGTTTTAATAGCTCAATACTTTCGGTAAAAAGATCCTCTTACCTTATTCTATCTAAATTGTGATGTATTATGTGGTTGATTGAAAACTCCGACCTATTCATTCTTCATGTCTTACCCATAATGTAGTGTCACGTTCCACGATGTCTGATCCTGATGCTGATACACAATTTCTGTATATGCAGGTCAGAGTGGCCACTTGAGTGAGAAGGAAGCTTTATTGACAGAAACTGAATCAAAAGATACATGTCCACTCATCCATATATTCATACATTAGTGCACATTTTCAACTAATCGCGTTTGTCTCGTTCCTAAGAAAAGCAATCCAAATCTTGGTCAATAGTGTGAGCTAATCGTTTGAGTCATATATCTGATTGACTGAACGTATCATGTTGAGTTTTAGCCTAGTCGTTTGATTATTTCCATTGAACATAGGTGTCCATTAGATGAAAACAGAGAATGGTATACAGACAAAAGAGCCATTTAGATAGTAAGATCAACTGTTTGTGAAGTAAAAGAAATTAAACGAGGATGGGAGAGTTTAAACTACATTCGAACGTAAGATTAAACATTACTTTTGTGCACAGATTTCTGATCAGAATTGCTCAAACTTTTAAAGTGCACAGTTTCCGGTTTTATATTCTTTTCAAGCCAATACTCATCCGACTGTGTATGAATGATTCCTAGAGATAATTATGATAGGTAAAGGGTGGTTGGCAAATTGATCAAACTTGATGGTGTGTGTATATTTGCGTTGAATTTTTCCGTATATCGAAGTAGATGATACAACAAGTCTCTTCTCAGTCATTTATTCATTTATTTGCTTTCTTTCAGTGTTGCTTATGTATCACGTTCTGGTGGAATGTCCAATGAATTGAATAATATTATTTCAATGAATTCTGATGGTGTGTATGAAGGTGTCGCGATTGGTGGTGATCGTTTTCCTGGTTCAACATTTATTGATCATATTCTACGTTATGAAAATAATCCAGAAATCGGTATGATTGTTGTCTTGGGCGAAGTAAGTAGAAAGTATGAAAGTGAACATTTAACAAACTGTTTTCTAGAAAAAAATAAAAAGTTCGTTAAATTTGGATAGTAGTTGACAGTGGAACCCACGAAGTTTCGTCCTATTGACGATTCGTCAGCCGGGTGTGCCTGAACCCTAGTGTTGCCATCTGGGTATGCCGAAATCCTAGTGTTGAACTTCTCTGTATGAACATCAACACTGGGATGCTTTTTCATTCAGATGACAAGTCATCTATCGAACGAAACGTTCCGGATTCCACTGCTAGCCATTATCCAACTGTGATAAAAATTTGTAAAAAAGGTAATATTAGTGGATTTCGCTCAGAATGCACGTTTGTCAATAGGGACTGATCAATTGCAGTCCTTAGTGTTAGCAATAGGAAAAGACAATCTCTTAAAAATAAAATAAATTCATTTGAAACGAGGTATACTTGTTCTGCTATTTTAACTGGGGCTCATTCAGTTTCATCATAATTATTGTATAGGTGTGTTAATAAGAATGATAAAATTGAATAGATACTTGTTAGTCTTTCTTTCATATGCTATCAGTCATTGATCATTGGTCTGAGCTATGTTAGATAACTTGGCTCATCTGGCGCCGATTCGTAACAACTACCACCGAGAAATTAACACAATGTTAATGTTATTATTATTATTGTTATCACTATTATTATTATGGTGGTTTATAGCTAGCACTAAAATCCAATATATTTTTTACGTTCTGTTTGGGACTCATCATCTGAATGTATTTACATCCCAAAGTTGATCTTCACTCCGGGACTTGAACCGAGTACCGAATGTGTTATCCACTGAGCTACTGCATCTAGGTAACCATTCACTTGTGCAACGGGTGTAAATTTTTAATTCAATTTGTAAATGCTTGAGGTGTCCCGTTGTTAATATTGGCGGCTGGATTTTGACCAGCCCACTGCCAGCTAGAATTGATACATTCCATAAAACTTGTATCACAATCACTATATGTTATGCTTGAACTAAATCGATTCCGCGGTAACGAACAAAAACCAATGACACGATAAGCTATTCTAATCGGTTGTCCCAGGCCCCGCTAACTAGATGAAGAAGTCCAAGGCAAGTAGGGGAATATGTATGTATTCCGTAAGCAGCCGAGTACAAGCAATCGAATAAGGGAAAAAGTCAAGCGCATTTATACAGTAACAAATTGTCCTTGAGCATCATTAGTAAATAGCACACACAAAGAAACAATGGACCAATAGCGTTTAAGATAGTTTACAGGTGGGAAATATGACGTGAAGGTAAAAGAGCGCGTTTGGCGCGAAAACAGCTAAATTCAAATTTTCGAAATAAAATTACAAAACTAAGCCATTTACCAAGTAAGTTCTGGGGATTTGACATCCCCAACACTATATGAAGGTGATCCGTACAGGACGCACATATTCTAAAAAAGATTGAGGCGAATTCAATCCAAAATATCAACAACAAGATATATTAAGCCTTTACAAATTAAGTTGAAAATTCATACCCGGATCAGGATTGCCTATCGTGATGACTTAACGGAGCTATAGTGGCTGGAGCACGTTCTTTTAGGTTTTATTATGCCATGGAGGTCGGTTGGGGAAAGGTAAAAAGCTGCAATTTAAGGTCCGAGGTCGAAGTCGTACTGCGAACTGTAAAGAAGTATGACAACAGTAAGTTCTTTCCTCCGGACAACCAGCATATGCATAGAGAAAAAGGACAGAAACAGTTGACCCAAAAATGTCACACCTCATCTTATTCTATGGTTTTCCAATTCCGATAGTAAAGAGTTTTGAAGTGTAGAGCTAACACATCTAAAACTTGCCATGAAAAGTTAGTGGGTGACCGACCTCGATCGCTTATTCCGTGTTCTCTGTAATCTTTCTCACAGGTCCCTATGATCACCACTATTAATCCAGCTTCTTTTTCAAGTCCCTGAAGGAGAAATATCCTTTCACAATGTGGGGAGCCGGGAAGTGATAATCACTTTCTAACAGCACCTGAGATGATCTTGAGTTATGAATTGGCCATTATTATTATTATCATTACTATTATTATTATTATCATTAGTATTTTGTACTTTCTTTTCTCTACCATAGGTTGGTGGTGTAGAAGAGTATGCAATAATTGAAGCAGTAAAGTCGGGCAAAATAAAAAAACCAATTGTAGCCTGGTGTATAGGATCATGTGGTGAATTATTAAGCTCTGCAGCTAATTCAAATAATAATACAGACAGTAATAATATTACTGGTGGGTCAATCCAATTCGGTCATGCCGGCGCATGTGCTAACTCTCTACAAGAAACAGCCACAGCGAAAAATCATGCATTAGCTAGTGTTGGTATACATGTTCCAGAATCATTTGATGAACTAGATCTCTTGATTAGGTTAGATTGAATTCCTAGTTTATTTGCTTGTTATTTGTTTCTTTCTCTTCTTATCTTTAACCAACCTGTTTATTTATTGCCATTTGTGAATTTCATTATTTCTAGGACAGAAAAAAAACAAACAAAGAAAATAACGAGTTGAAATCATGAGTCAATTGAAGCTAGACCACTACGGAAAACCTGGAAGCACCGGACGGCCGTTTCGTCACATTGTGGGACTCCTGAGCAGCGCACATCCACGATCCCGCCTCGCAAGGTTCGGACCCAGGACCTACCAGTCTCACGTCAGAACGCTTAACCACTAGAACACTGAGCCGGATGCGCACTGTTGAGGAGTCCCACAATAGAACAAAACGGCTGTCCATTGCTTCCAGGTTTTCCATAGTGGTCTAGCTTCAATTGACTCATGAATTCAACTATAAAAATTACTAAGAATCTCCACAAAACTCCATCTGATAATTAATTTTACAAAAATTGGACAATATATCTCAATTGATAGGTATATTAAATATCAGATGATATTTGTAAGAAATTTCAGCAGTTGAAATCATTCAGCTTTGAAGTTCTTCTCGTTAATTTAATAATATCAACCGCTCTGACGGGGTAAATGCTTAAAATAAAAAGAATTTTTTTCAAATTAAAAATTGTGTCTTGTCGTTCAGTCGTGTTTTGAACATTACACAATTATCCTACTATATACAAGTATTGTAGGTATGATTATCATTTTATATGATTCTATCCGTTGAAGTTAATTCTAAACGTGGATTATTCAATATCTCAATTCTTAACAGACTTTATTGAACTTAAGAATGCTGTCGGATTAATAATTTTTTAACAAATATTGATTCCATACTATTAAATCGCTAATATATTATCATAATTGAAAGCGTGAGTAAATTGAAGCTAGCCCACCATAAAAAACCTTAGAGCACTGGACGGCCGTGTCTTCCTATTGTGGGACTCAGCAGTACGCATCCACGACCCTACCTCGCGAGATTCGAACCCAGGACGTATCGATCTCGCGT
>NC_031501.1:1210073-1324702 GCF_000237925.1 Schistosoma mansoni | reverse complement strand
GACAAACCACCACGATTAGATACCATACCAGCTGAAGCACTGAAGTCAGATAGATGAAACTGAATAGATGTCCCATGTCCCCTAAAGGAATATTTGGGAGGTAAAACAAATACCAACAGGGTGGGAAAAAGGGTATCTTTTCAAAATACCGAGGAAATGAGATCATAGTAAGTGTGAGGACTACAGACGTATGACACTACTGTCAGCACCAGAAAACGTTTTCAACAAAGTGTTACTCAATCGAATGAAAGATCCAGTAGGAACCCAACCCCTAGGCCAACCAACTAGCTTTCGTAAGAATTAACTATTTACCGACCAAATTGCGACATTACGGATAATTGTTGAACAATCGATGGGATGTAACTCATCACTATACATCAACTTCCTTGATTATGAGAAACCATTCAACATCGTGGGTCGAAAAGCCCCGTAGAATATTCTCCGACACCATGGGATACTTGAGATAATTGTCATCATCATATGAAACTTCTACAAGGCATCCACGACCCTACCTCGCGAGATTCGAACCCAGGACGTATCGATCTCGCGTCAGAGCACTTAACCGATAAACCACTAAGTGGGTATCCGATGGTGTTAATGTCTAACTCCAACCAATCCACGAAGTTGACCAACCATTCACCAATTGTCTTCAGTGAGTTCCTATCTCAAAACAGTCGTGGTTTGAACTCCACTGGACAAAACGGCCATCCAGTGCTTCCAGGTTTTCCTTGGTGATCTAGTTTCAATTGACTCACGCTTTCAACTATGAAAATACTAGATCTCCACAAAAATCCCCTTCTGATAATATATTATAACCAAATACTTATTAAATGATCATCGAGTTTTCACTTATAATTATTATTATTGTCTAGTTGAAATTAGGTTTCAATGTTAAACTTTGTTGTAAATCAAATCAAACCAAACTAATTGGGGTGAATACTATAAAACAAAAAGAACATAATAATGGTTCAAAATGAAACAATAATTTAGTTGTTTTTAATAATATAACTATGTATTGTTTAATATAATACAATCTATTGAAACGCTATAATCTGTACTATTTGTATTTGTTAGTTATATCATACTTCAATGTATCAACATAATTTATATGATCATAGTTGTATTAGTCATTTGGATTAGGAAAATAAGAAGAGTTTTGACAAAAAATTTGAACTGATTATAAAAAGATGAAATACTATGTAGCAGTGGAATCGAGAACGCGCATTTCATCTTATTTGAGACTCGTCAGCTGGATGTACCTACATCTCAGAGTTGATGTTCACTCTGGAACTCGAACACAGTACCCCATTGCACAAGCAGGTGGTTATCAGTAATCAGTAGGTAAGTGGATAACGCGATGGAGTTTGAAGCGAACGGTACTGGATTCGTGTCCCAGAGTGAACATCAACTCTGAGATGCAGGTACACCCAGCTGACGAGTACCAAATAGGACGAAACGCGCGTCAAACTGGATTCCACTGCTAGTCACTATTTATCTTTACTTATAAGGCTTGTAACTTCAGGTAATATGGAGGCAGTCCGCACAGGATGCACATATGGCCAATAAGAGACTGATCAATTGCAGTCCTAAATAACAATCGGAAGATACAAGTTAACAACACCATGTGAATTTAACTATGTAGTAGTGATTAAATGATTTTCCATTTATAGGTTATTACTATCAAAAGATATAAAACACTGAGCAATGTTATACGATTAAACGTTTATGTAAAGGTTCTAAACTTTAAAAATCTTAAGCTATAAAATTTAAAAAGGCCTTGGGTTCGATAGTGTGTGAACTCATGGCTATGCACTCATAAGGGGTCATGTACTAGGACGAAACAACTGTTCAGTGCTTTCTAGTTTTCAATAATTATGCGATTGAAATTGGTCGATGATTAAAAACTATTTAAATATTTGAATGTGTATATATGTGTTGTTTGTTAATCAAAAAAGTGTCAGGAAACATTATTCATTTATTTATTTAAGCACATAAACATTGCTACAAAAGGGTACCACACAGAGTGATTATAATTAAATTTGTGTGTAGGCTGGAATATTACCTGGCTGCCAAAACCGAAGCAGACGTTTTATTTAAGGAGCCCTTCCCCTATCTTTTGACTTAGAGATCTAGTCTACAAGGCAGTAGGGCGTTTTTAGAAAATGCGGTCCCATGATAGATGGCGACGAAGAATAGTTTCATATGCCATGCAGACTATTAGTTTAGAACCAGGGTTTTCCAACTCCCTTAATGAAATCCTTTGTACCTACCATCCTAGTTTAGGCATCAGGCACTCGCTTTATGTCCTCTAAATTTCGTAAACAACATCCTTGCAGTGAGTAGGACTTTTCTGAGAGTTGCTATATATGCGTAGCCATATTAAAGGATTTGGAGAGGAAGAGCAGACTCTCCTCATCCTCGGCCGTACCAGAGCATTTGCGGGCGACAGGAAATATACCCAATTATAATAATCAGCTAACTGTTAACCTATATTGATTAATTGTTTGTCTGAAAGATCACATATTCTAAGAAATTATCAAGATTATAAAAATAACACACATACACACCCACATTTTATGAAACTAAGGTAATAGTGACTAAAAGTTTCATTCTCAACTTTACAAAGACAAATATTAAATATTTTGAGTACTCTCATAATAATCAAGTATTATCTGTAAATGTTTAATCATTTACTTCATACTATCATCGTTATATCTGTGTGTTATCTTGTACATTAAGTACACTCTTTCTCAATTAGAATAATATTCTTGGAATGAACATATTTATGTCAGATTGTATTCTTTTTGTTCTTTTATTGGTATAATTGACTAGTTAATTTGTCATTTAAAATATCATTACTTCACTAAGTATATAAATATAGATTGACAGTGACTAGCAGTGGAATCTGGTTGGACGCGCGTTTCATCCTATTTGGGACTCGTCAGATGGATGTACCTGCATCTCAGAGTTGATGTTCACTCTGGGACTATATCGAGGCAATATGCACAGTATGCACATATGCCAATTAGAGACTGACCAGGACACACCCCACTTCGTCCTATTTGGAGCTCGTCAGCTGGATGTACCTGCATCTCAGAGTTGATGTTCAGTCTGGGACTCGAACTCAGTACCTTTCGCTTCAAACACCATCGCGTTATCCGCTTAGCTACTGAGTCCTGATAGCCACTTTTTTGTGCAATGGGATGAAGTTTGAATTCACTTGGTATTGTTTGTTTGATTCTTCCTATTGATTTTTTAGGACTGCAATTGATTCAAACAAATAATACCAAGTGAATGATTTAACTTTTGTTTTACATTTATAAGTTTCTATATTAATAAAGATAAATTTCATGTTAAATTGACTAATTGTAGACGTGTTTTTGATGAACTTGTAAGAAGTTGTCAGTTAATCCCTAAACCTGATCATCCACCTCGTAATGTTCCAATGGATTATGCATGGGCCAAAGTAAGTTCATTTACGTAATTGATTTTTGACATATTCTACTTGTCAGAATCATTTCCTTTTTTTTCAATGTAGTAAACATTGTTAATGGTTTGACCGTTTGTTCGTTAATAACACCTTAATATAATAACAATCGATATATTTATAAGCAGAGATGCATGGTGGCCAACAGTGGAAACCAATACGTGCGTTTCGTCTTATTTGGGACACGTTTGCAGTTGCATGTATTTCCATCCCTGAGTTGATGTTAATTCTGAGACTTGAACCCAGTATCGTCCGCTTCAAACGCCATTGCTTTGTCCAGTTAGTTACTGAGTTCAGATAGCCACTAGTTTGTGCAAAAAGGCACAGATATGCCCAGCTGATGAATCCCATATAGGATGGGACTCACATCCTAGATTCCACTGCTAGCCCCTATCATCTCTGTTCATAAATATTGTAACTAAAGGCAATCTCGAGGTAATCCGTACAGGATGCACATGTACCATTAAGAGACTGATCATTTGCAATGCTAAACATTGATGGGAAGATTCAAGTAAACAATACAATATATTTCTTTAAAAGAACTTTTCTTTGACATATGCTTGTAAATTTTAAGGTTTCTGGATTTTAAACCGCGTAAATTCTTGGATATATAAGTACTGATGACAAATAATCTCAAACAACTGTCCAATACTCTTTACTTTTTTAAATAAATTTTCAATTCAATAGTCAGTATGGGGTTAAACACAACAATCTTGATAACTTATCCAACTATTATACATATGTATACTTAAAATTTAACAGTCGATGATGACCAGACCGTGGATTTTGCATCACCATATTTATGTAAATTAGTTAGATAAAATGCAGGTAATTTTAATTCTGTGGGCAATATTCAACTGAAGAATTCTAAGGAAAGCTGTTATGTTGAGGTGAGATGGTGGTTGGAGGTGGTCAACAGGAAACCCTGGACCCCGGGTCTCGTGCTACTTGACACTCGTCAGCAAGGTGTACCTGTAATCTTGAGGGAACTGAAGCTCCCTGACGGATTCGATCCTGTGTCACTTAGCTTCATAGTCAGAGACGTTACCACTGAGCTATTCGGGCCGCGACCGACCTCCTGTAGGACTGAGATGTAATCCCGATTGATTGATCACTGGATGGTGATCAATGTCATGCGTGTCAATTCCTTCTTAGTACTGATCCAATGCTATCGACCAGGTTGCAATGTGGCCACCAGTCTAGGTGGCTCGACACTGCGTGCACTATATATATATATATATATATATATATATATATATATATATTAAGGTAAAGCTGTTATATCGATTGAGTGAGTGCGTTCCCTGTTTGATATATGACGTGATGATGCCCGCTAATCAGAGAAGAGCGAATTATCGATCGGAGCAATGAAACACAAAAGCCATATGAGCAGTCTTGAGTACTTATCGGCCCTGTTATCTGCATAGCCCAGCCAGTTAAGTCCAGAACACCAATAACAGCCTCGGTAGTATGAATCATTATTCTAAAACATACTGGGTTTATATACCAATCAAACAGACCGCATCGTACCATAAAATAGAAAATAACATTTGTAAAAGGTTTGGCCAAATGTGGGTGTGAATAGGGGGAACAGTAATCAATAGACTGGGAATAATTCAAGAATGGCAAATCACATAACAATAGTTTATAGTCCAAAATAAAGCTCATAATAAGGGGGACATGAATATGAATAGTTTAGTTACTTAACAATTATACAATAGAAAATATACATATCATATTGGTCCATAAATATTCCTCAAAGTTACCATTCGTAATTCTCCACGGGATATAACAAAAATCATAATACGCTATGGGGTTATTTCGTTCTAGTTTGTTGGAACATTCTTCAACAATGTATGTCCCCCGCATGCCACATCAATCCTGAACTATCACCTCATAATATTTATTCTGTTACTCGTAAACATTATGTTTACCTATTTAAGGTACTATTTCTCTCTCTTTCTTTGTTTATATGCATATGTATGTGCATGTACATCTTTACATTTGTCCTTGATCATAGGAGTATGTTTGTGTTTTTCTCCTTTATATCTATATATTCTTTTGTAATACCAATAAATCAATAAGGTAGAGAAATTTGTTTATAAAAGTAATTGGAGTAGTAGTAGTATCTTGTATTCGAATCACTTTTTTTCATTTTTCATTTGGGTCGATTGAGAAACAAATGATAATGATGATGACGGTGATGATCATACAACGATTGTGATTCGTGTTTTTTTGTTGTTGACTTGCTCTTTCTTTCTACATATGATTGGACTGTCATTTGATTTTAAGATCATGTTATACTTGTATGTTGTGTGTGTGTGTCCCTTTCTCTGAGGTTTTGTTTCTTGTATTCTGTTGATCTTTCTTCTATTATTCTCTTCACATAAATCGTGTTCTCAAGTTTTTATCCAATTAATTGGTAAAAAGAAGAGGTTGTTTCTAGAAATCATTGATTGGGAAAATCAACCTCTCATCAGAGTAATTTTCAGCCTGCCCTTTATATATAGTAGGAAATTGACGTATTTCTTAGCCAATGAAATGTACTTATATATTTTTAGATCACGTGTGATGGATATAGATTGACCTTCTCATCACTATATCAAAGTTGCCAATCTACTTCCATCCACATCTAACAACCTACTTCGTTTTGCGCTTAATCCTCAGGTATTAGCCGTAGAGTTCGCACAAATTGTATACCACCAAATAGTGAAAATGGATATGTACAGTTTTTTTAGTTGAAAGAAGCCTGTCTTTAACAGTATCAATAGTGTTTCAGAAACTAGCACTACAAATATTTAGCATTCAAATGTAGTACAAAAAATACATGTTCCATATGTCGACTGAAACTTGAGGTTATGCTCATTAGAAAACAGTATGAAATGATCTTCCATTATGTTATATACTGTGATTCTGACCTTAACGCTTGTTGCCCTTTAAACTCTTTCTAACCCAGTAACCAATCTACATTCTAGACAAAAAAATAGACACATCTATCCCACTGCGACTAATTTAATGCCAGTTAAACAGATGTATCTAATCCTGATCGTAGTGATCACAACTGGTGATTTCAACTAACCAACACGATTCAAACGAATAGCTAATGGCTTCATTGATTAATCGCACGTTTTAATTTGACTGTTTCTAGTTTTCTTTCAACCTACTTCGAGTACAGCAAACTTCACCTATCTATGTAGTCAGTGATTGGGAATATTTTATACCTGATCTATCCACTGCCACCACTACCGTTAGTGAATAATCACAATGTCGTTAACCAATATACCATCTTTGCCTAGTAATCTATGTTCAACTGAACTCTTATTGCAAATTCTCATTGTTTTATTTAAAATATTATCCGGATTATCAATCTTATTCTTAAATCAAGACTTTTTCGTCAATAAGTCTTATTGTAGTGTGGTCTACTTATATCCATATAAGTAGTGTATGGTGATGGTCAGGCATAGAATATATTTTTGCTTAAGACCGATAAGGAAAGAACTGAAATGAAGCGCAAATGGTAGGAAAATGCATGAACAATGAAATTAGAGAAGATGAACTGATATTTACAGAAGGAACAGTGAAGATTGAGACAATTGGCTGTTATTTTGCAAATTAACTGTTTGCTGTATGGTTATCAGATCTTAGTAAGATAGTTTGTAATTTGTGCTTAAATACATTCGATTGTCCCCAGTCGTGTTTTGTTCACTACATTATGACTATCTGAACTTTGAAAACACTTAATTCATACATGTTTGACGACTCTCTGTACATTTTTAATTCATCAGTTTTATAATTTATTCGGGACATTTATACCTGTTTGTTTCAAGTGTACCTCTGTTAACATTTAATTGTTATCGTATTCGTTTTATTATTATTACTATTCTTTAAAGGAGTTAGGTCTAATTCGTCGACCAGTTTCGTTTACATCAACAATATGTGATGATCGAGGTGAAGAGTTATTATATGCTGGAATGCCAATTAGTCAAGTGATTGAACAAGATTTAGGTATAGGTGGTGTTCTTGGCTTATTGTGGTTCAAAAGAAGGTAATATTGTTCGATAACTATTTGAATGTTTTTCTAATGTATAATTATGGATTCGAACCTACATAATGGGTTCATGGGTATATACTCCTACGAATAACCATTCAATTTGAAGGCTGTTTACATCACAAACTGACTTTAAATAAATCACCAGAGAACACTAGATAACTGTCACGCTTTTAGTGTTGACCCCCTTCCCTTATTAGTAGTGTACTCTCACTATTCGACACCAGCGATCGAACTCATGATCTTGATTCTTGTGTACAAGTTTGATGAATTTTAGACCGCTAAGGTTGGTATCTAATTCTTTACATCCTCAACTTTGGTGATTCATTTATTTAAGCATTTGATTTTCAATCATTGATTCATAAACCTGAATTTCGCTTAATCTATTTAGGTTTGACCCAGCTACGTTACATCTGATGTAACTAACTGTATTTGTAGTAGTTAGTATTCGTAGAGGATTAGATTATTTGTACAATAACACATTCATACATTCATCCATTCAACTAGGAAGACTTGATGACTTCAGTAATGACACCCTTATTTGTATTGCTAACTAATATTGGCATGAAGCTATTTTTCATCCTTATAAGTTGTAGCTTTAACGTTGAAATGATATTCAAGTAGAATTTTGTGGATAACTTTTGTGTATTATATCTTTATGAATTGTTATTATTTCCCCGTAAATTCATTCAATAATGATGATAATACAACTTATTAAGTACTCCTGCATAACCATCACCAATTTTGGCGGACTGTTTTTTATTGTATAAGTAGGTTGGAAGAAAGATTGGTTCAGCCAAGCCAATACTTAGCATCATCAGTCGGTGAAATTGTTAATGATTTCGAACTGATTCTTGTAGATGTGGGTGCAAATTGCTTGGTTAAGGATTCACACGATTATCGTAACAAGTTGTTAGCGAGGTTGTGTTGTGATATGAACCAAAATCGGTAGGGATATCACAAGCGCATTCACTCATCATCTTAAAATATACATAATTTTCATTCCTCGAATTCATTCTTATTTCTCGAATCATGTTTTTTTCTACCACTAATACTGTTACTATTTCGACTATACTACTCCGGGATTTGTCTGGATAATTTTATCTAACTGTGCTGATATGTTGTGAAAACTTGAATCAATGCGTACTTATATACTAGGTTCTACATTGTTTATGACTGAATGACAGATTTCTGTATTCTATCAAAAGCTACATTTTTTCCCCATAATATCTAGTGATAATAATACCTGATCAACTAAATCAAAGCAAATGAGGCGAAGTTCAAACCTTCAATTTACTTTATGGAGCCCACTCCTTCAATTCATACCTAATAATCTTGTATATGTATGCTACTTTCCTTTAAATAATCTCTTGAGTTTTATATAGTTGAGATCATGAGTTAATTGAAGCTAGACCACCATGGAAAACCCGGAAGCACTGGACGGCCGTTTCGTCCTATTATGGGACTCCTCAGCAGTGCGCGCGAGACTGATAGGCCCTGAGTTCAAATCTCGTTAGGTGGGATCGTGGATGTGCACTGCTGAGGAATCCCACAATAGGATGGAACGGCCGTCCATTGCTTCCAGGTTTTCGATGGTGGTCTAGCTTCAATTGATTCATGATTTCAACCATATAAAATTACTAAAATCTCCATAAAAACCCTTCTGATAATAATCTCTTAAGTGTTTATTTTCTATGTTCATTTAAAATGAAAACTATATTCCTATATATATCTCTCTCTTTACATTCATTGTCTATCTATTAAATCATTAGATTACCTGAATATGCAACAAAATTTTTAGAATTATGTCTTATCATAACAGCAGATCATGGTCCAGCTGTATCCGGTGCACATAATACAATAGTAGCAACACGTGCTGGTAAAGATCTCATCTCTAGTCTTGTATCTGGACTTTTAACAATTGTAAGTTTAAATATTTTTTTTTTAATTTTATTTATTCTACTGTAGTATTGGTTTGTTTATATATGGGGGTATTTGTTACTAGTCGACTATTGTCTTTATTTGTTTGATAGTTTGTTAGTTTTTCCGTTTGGGAAATGAAACTTTGGATAATACAATCATACATATTTCATTAGTGAGTGTTTTTCTCTCCCATAGATACAATAATAAGTATTTTGATGGAGTATTGAATAGTTGTTAGATATTATATTTTCATAAGGGAACATCAGCGTAATGATTCAAACAAACAACAATACAAAAATGAATTAAGACTTCACCCCATTGCAAAAGCTATTGGATATCTGGACTCAATAGGTAAGTGGGTAACGCGATAGCGTTTGAAGCGAACGGTACTGGATTTGAGTCCCAGAGTGAACATCAACTCAGAAATGCAGATACATGCAACTGCAGACGAGTCCCAAATAGGAGGAAACACGCGTCCTGGATTCCATTGCTAGCTATTATTCATCTCTGCCTAGAAGTGTTTTGATTTTGAAATGATGAAAGTGAAAAGTTTGTAGTTTAGATAAATGATTTTATAGATATTGGATCTGATAAACTGAATGGTTTAATTCATCCAGAAACTTGCGTTGTCTTCACTGACATTTATGATTAGTAAATGTTTTTAAAAGAGGTCCAATATTGAAAAATGTTTTGATAGTGATGTAGATGTTATGTAACTCTTATTTGTATGGGGTGAAATAAGAGTTGTGGTTTTTCTATCGATATCTTTTTGAATTAGCTATTTTCAACTTTCCCGGTTCAAAATTTTATGTATAAATTTTAATATTCTTTGTCTTTAGTGGAGTTTGTAGGTTTGCATTTCAATGTAGACTTTACATGATGTATCGTATTTATTCACTTATTATTAGTTAGTTATCCCCAAATGCCCTAGTATGGCCAATAGTGGGGAGAGTCCGCTCTTCCTCTCCAAATGCTCTCACATGGCCACGCGTATATAGCTTCTGCCAGGGAAGTCCTACTCACTGCCTTCTCGTGGCGGAGGTGTTTTTTACGAAATTGAGAGGACGAAAAGCGAATGTCCGACTCTTTAACCGGGTTGGTGGACACGGAAAGTCCACTTAGGGGAGTTGGAAAACCCTGATTCCAAACCAATGGTGCACATGGGCTCCAGTATCCTGATGGAACAAATGGCCTATGAATCAATCGTTGGTCACCGGCTACCATGGGACTGCATCTCCTCACGATATTCCACTGCCTTGTAGGTCAGACCTTTAGGTCAGAGGCTCCGGTTGTGGCCTCCTAAGAAAACTGCGTGCTTCAGTTTGGGCGCCCAGGCGTTATCACATCCCTCACACAAATCAAATGAGATTTGTGCGGCGCATATATATCTGGTGCCCCCTTGTTCCAATATTTCTGTGTTTAAGTAAATAAAAAATAAATAAGTGTTACTTTTGTGTAGAAACAGTTTGGCTCTAATTCGAGTACATTGACATCTATGTAGTTATATGCTCGTTGTATATAATCTTCATCTCTCTCTCTCCACGCATTTCTATTTGAGTAAAATGAAGTTGAATTTTTTAAATGAACTGTTTAAAATCTCATATAAATGTTTATTACTATGATACAAACTGGAAGTCATTCACAATTGCTGTTAGATGTATTAGCGGATTGCTAATTCCCGGTCACCCTTACTATAGACAGGTAACTCTTCTTGAAGGACCTGAAATGAGAACTAGTCTTAGTGACTTGGAGGTGTGATCATAGACCTGAAGGGACAACTATCTCAGACCGGTCATACATGTCTTCTTTGTAAGTGGTTTTTGATACTTTACCTTGATACTTTTTAAGCCTAACCACTGACGATGGGAATCAGTGAACAAGGTGAAGTGTTGTACTTTTAGAATCTAGCTTTAAGGTTCACACTAATAAGGGCGACTATGAAAGTGGTGCATATTAATCAAGGTGATCACTGAAAGGGGGAATAACATTTTGAATGATGTGAAATTTGTTCGATTTACCCTCTGTCCTTTTGTTTTAAGAACAATCAAAAACGTATTTCCCTTAACGTATGATGAAGAATCTGCTTCCAATAAATACTAATATTCTGAATTTGTTATTGTTATTACCTTAGTCATGCTACCTCGTACATCTGTTTCAAACAGCTAGTATATAATATGTTAAAAAGGATGTTTGTGTCTGTCTATTTCCCAACATACCTTAATTTCAAAATTAAAAAGTCATATTGGGCATTCTCCATTAAATGCATTCCCGAAAACTTTAACCTTTATGTTCCCCAGCGAAACGTAATGAACTTTTATTCTCTCGATTATTAACATTCATGATAACAGGAGTCAAATGACTAGGTTTTATTTCATATTATTTAGATGGGCAGGTGGGACATATCAGATTGATTATCATTAACATAAGATTATTAAGTATGTATTCGGCCGCCTGTTCTCCACGAGAGGTAACAGGCGCAAACTATTCACGAAATTAGTAACAAAGCATGATACAACGTGAATTTCAGTCAGTAAATGATGAGATTTGAAACTATAAAGTTATGCAATGAATAATAAAGTAAGCATCATTGTTGTCCAGAACGATAGTGGAATCTCTGCAAGTAAACTATCTAGTTGAGAGAACACAATCCTACTATGTCACCCAGGGTGGTTGGGGAATTGAAAAGCTAAAAGCAGCAACTTGAGTATTAGGCGGCCGTTTCGTCTTTGTATAGGACTCCTCAGCTGTGCGCATTCACAACTCCACAGTCGCTTATTAAGAAGTTACTTTTCAGAGAAGATGGAAGATGGTTGGTTTAAGCTAGATATCTACAACAATGGATATTGACTCAGTGGTCTAGAGGTTAAGGGTTCATCTACGCAAATGAAGTTCCTAGCTTTGATTCCTGGTTGTGCGGTCGTGGGCACGCACATCTGAGTAGTCCTGTACTAGGACAAAATGGTTGTCCATTGCTTTTGCATTTTCAATGGTTATCTGACTTAAATCGGTTATTGATCGCAATAAAATTCATTAATCTCCACAATCCTATATTTACTGATATCTATTTATTTCTTACATAAATGATTTTTTTTCTTGTTAGGGTGATAGATTTGGTGGTGCATTAGATGCTGCAGCGCGTCAGTTTTCACAAGCTTATGATGCTGACTTAACACCCATTCAATTTGTTAATCAAGAACGTCAAGCATCACGTCTTATCATGGGTATTGGACATCGGATTAAATCTATAACTAATCCAGATAAACGTGTCCAATTACTGTCGAATTATGTACATGAACATTTTGTAGCAACTCCAGTCGTTGACTATGCACTTGAAGTTGAGAAAATTACCACTAATAAGGTATTTATTATTATTATTACGTCCTATAGATTTAAATATAAGCAACTATGAACAAAAGTCTCTTTTTCATCTATCGACAGGATCATATTTAAAAATAGACTCAAAAAATGTTTAAATGACTAAAAATAAAGCTAAATCAGAGACAAGTGAACTTCTGAAAGAACTAAAGTCATTTATCAGCGTTTGCCTATGGTTTACTTTATGCCGTAAATCGAACACCACATCGCACTTCTATGGGCTACCAAAAATTCACAAACTTGACATTGTTTTAAGATCCATAGTGGACTTCACAAATACCTCTACATATACTTTATCGAAATATCTAAGCAACATACTGAAGCCACTTCAACGTAACTTAGTCGATGTTGTAAAGGAATCATATGGATTCAAGTTAAAGATCTCGAAGTTATCCATCAACAAGAATAAAACAATGATAAACTATGATGTTGTATCTTTATACAATATCATTCCAAATGATAGATGTCTGGACTTCGTTAGTGGTTTACTAGACAACATTAGTCCCATCATGAAGTCCCTCAAACTAAGCTTAAATTCAAAAGCTTTCCTTTTGAAAGATACTTAATATAAACAATCGAATGGGGTAGCTATGGGATCTACAGTATCACCGGTTGTTGCAAATTAATTTATGTCCTACATTGAGTTACTTTTGTTTGCTAGCACCATGAAAGTCTAGATTTAGCCATTTACCGAAAACCGACACATTCAAATCAGCATTTTGATTTTAACTCTGGACAACCATTGCGAAGATTTTCCTAGTCCTGAATCTTTTCAGAAAAGCTACCATGATCTTTACTTGAAAAGGAGAAATGCTGGAAGAAAAAGAGAATATAATAAACATCCTACGTCCTAATGATTTTCCTAAAAATATTATTAAAAGCATATTAAAACAAAACTGTCCTTCCGTAAATGACAATTCTAATGAAAGATCTTGGATTGGTACTGTGGTTTCACCTAACCGTCAAGGTACGACAGAAGAATTACAACGAATATTAGAAACGTACAAAACGAACACTTCAACAAATCCTTTAGTTGTAATTAAAGATAAGATCCCGTTCACTTGTACACAAAATTGTCTCTATAGATTAGGTTGTATCGATTGTGATACGTTCTATATTGGAGAGTCTTCCAGTGAAATCTCGACTCATGCCAAGAAACACTTAAGTCACACAAACAGACCTAATAATCCTGTAGAATTGAGAGGTTTACAAGTAAAATCAACAATAGTAGTACATGCTATTTTCAATAATCACTAAATTGAGCTTAAAAATATCAAAATAATTCAGAAAAGCTTTTCTAACTAACTACAAAGGGAGGCAAGTAGCCAAAGCGTTTCATATTATTCTAAACCTATCTACTCTCAATAGGAATGAAGGCTTAACCTGAACTGTTTATCCAAACAATCACATTTGACCTTTAAAACAATTAGTCCCTTTGATAAATTTCGATAATGCAATGAGAAGACGAAGTTTATCAGAATTATGTGATATATTAGCGCAATACATTTCGAACAATCTGATCACACATATACTTGTTAAGACATTTTTATATGAAAATTAAAAGGTCAACTAGACAGGTTAAGGTGAGAAAATAAATAAAGTACACAAAAACAATGTGATGACTACTCTGGATAATAAATAAGCATTACCAGGGTAGGTTAAGGGTAAGAACAAATTGTTTTTGAACACATAAAGGGGGTTTCAATTTCCGTATAGCCAAGGCTTCAATAAACCTTAGTATACGTCCTTGAAGGCTTTTGTACAACACTACAAATGCTGATTTGATGTCAACCTTATGACCAGTTTCAACTAAATGTTTTGCAATAGAGGAAGATGTTTGTCTATCCTGTGATCTTATTTGACCATTCGAATTCATTTGGTTCTGTAGCCATTTAGGTATGTGTTCCGCCACCCTTATTTGCAAATCACGATTGCTCCTCCCTATGTACGTGTTTCCGCACATACATTTGACCTTATTTATTTTTCAGACAATCTACAAACACTCACTTAATTTCAACTACACTACTTCATATTACAAATTCATACTTTTTTCATACCCAAATTCTAACATACAAATTAATACCGTGACAGGTCATACAAATTCACGTTGACCAAGAATAATTTGACATTAACATATTCAGACCTATTATGATTTGGATGATACTAAAAACATTCTGAATTGTTTCTTTGGTACTATTTAAACTTGTATTAGTTAGACATTAACACCGTTGGATACCGGCCGGCTCAGTGGTCTAGAGGTTAAGTGATCGTGCAGGAGACTGATAGGTCCTGGGTTTGAATCTCGCGAGGCGGGGTCGTGGGTTCGCACTGCTGAGGAGTCCCACAATAGGACGAAATGGCCGTCCAGTGCTTCCAGGTTTTTCATGGTGGTCTAGCTTCAATTGACTCATGATTTCAACTATATAGAAAAAAAGAGATTGTTTTGAGTGGGTTGAGAGTAAAGGTATTGAATTTAGCAGATTTATGGTATTTAAAAAAAGAAAAAAAAGGAATTCAAACTAGTTACATCGTTTGTTGAAATCTTAATCTTTTTTTCGAAGGAGTATAATTCTGTCCCTTTTTATTTGTTTATTAGTACATTATCTATCTCATTTATTTGTTTTTAGCGTCCAAATTTAATTTTGAATGTTGATGGTATGATTGGTGTAGCCATGGTAGATTTGTTAAGAAGCTCCGGTTATTTTACATGGTAAGTTTTTTTTGTTTTGTTAATAAGTTCTATCATATCAGTATATTTGATTAGATTTATTGAAATAAATTAAATTAATGATCAGTTCCGTGATTGTATAATTAGGTTAAACATTTGAAGAATATTGTTGATATATCAGGACTCAGTAGCTGAGTGAATAACGCGATGGCGTTTGAAGCGAAAGGTACTGGGTTTGAGTCTCAGAGTGAACAATCAACTCTGGGATGCAGGTACATCCAGTTGACGAGTCCCAAATAGGACAAAGTGGCGCGCGTCCTGGATTCCACCGCTAGCCACTGTCCATGTTTGCTTATAATGCTTGTGAATTAAGGCTATATCGAGGCAATACACACAGAATGCACATATGCCAATAAGGGACTGACCAGTTACAGTCCTAAACATCAATGAGAAGATTCAAATAAACAATACTAAATTATTGATATATGTTTATGTAAACGATCTGGTTGTGGTCACTACTGAAGTTGCCTCATACCTTCCAAGTGATGTTATCGTTAACAACTCAGCTTACATCCAAAGTTTTATTTGCTTTCATTTGACTTATACAGGGGGGTACAGCACAATACCCTGGCTTATTGTTGAGAGTCGTTGATAATTCCTCTGAAAATTTTTAACAAGACATGAAAATACTGACAGTATTTCTACCAGTTGGAATTTTTTATAGCTGTCGAAGAAATTCTAAAAAGACAATGGATCATGTTTTATGATCCTGATTAGACGGATACAGAAGGCTCGTCCAGCTTTCGTCGAATTGCGTCATTTATTGCGTAGGCGAGATATCCGTCTAGCAACTAAAGGATGAGTTTACTGCGCAACAGTTCGTACCGTCCTACTTTATGGCAGTGAAACATGGCCGATAAGAGTAGAGGATATTCGTAGGCTGCTAGTATTTGATCATAGGTGTCTTCGAAGCATTGCTCGTATATCCTGGGACCACCGAGTAAGTAATGCAGTTGTTAGGAAACGGGTACTAAGTAAGGATGACAAATCGATTGATGAAGTAGTGAAACTTCATCAGTTGAGATGGATGGAACACGTGTTACGTATGCCCAACCACCGACTGTCCCGACGTGCAATGTTCTATGGCGTAAGAGTAGGTTGAAAGAAAGGTAGGGGCGGCCAGACCGAAACGTGGCACAAATCCATGAAGTCACTGACAAGTAGACTGAGCCATTTTGGTGGGTGTAGACTACCTGGTTAGGATGCGCGAGATGATAGCAACCGATGGTTAGAGACCTTGAATGACATGGCTCAAAATCGTTTGTAATGGAGAAGGTGCATCCACTCTTTGTGTTCTACCAAATTCTAATCTTCCGAATTCTTCATGTCCATTTCTTTTTTCTCTTTTCAAATTTATTTGACTGAATTATACTCCTTTAATAACATCTTCAAATCCTAATCTTTCACATTATTGCTTATACTCTTACTACTTCTACCACTATGCGATTGGAATCGACAACTGTGCTAATGTGGTATGGCAACTCGAACTGATGTACATACGTACGAAGTTCTATGTTGTAACTGACTGACTATTGATTGTGTTACCAATTTTTTTGTTTTCTAAAAGTTTCTCAAATCTCAAGTACAAAGATATATTACTAAAATAGATTTCAGTTTTCTCTACTTAAACTTATCTACGAATCGAAGCTTCTTTCATACTTTGTGCATTTTGTTTTCTGTTTAATTTCAATAGTGGAAAACTTATGAGGAATCAGAATTACTTGAAACGTAATTACCTCAGCGTTTAAGCATAAAACAAATCACTTATGATATTTTGTTGTACCAAATGAGTATATGAATGAGACTAAACGAGTCTAACTAATCTATCATATGAGATTAACCATCCTTTGGTTTTATTGTTAAATATATGTGATTTTACTACTAATTCATAGACACGTATGTATCTTATCTCGTTTCAATGAATGTTAATGACTATTAATTTGTAATAAATTAACCTGTAAATGTCCTGGTTTGACTGATGTTTGGAAGAGTCTACTCTCCCTCTCGAAATGCTTTTATATACCCATAAGTATATAGCCATACCCGGGGAAAGTCCTACTCACTTCATTCTCGTGGCAAGAATATTGTTTACGAAATTCAGAGGATAAAAAGCGAATATCTGGCGCTTTAACCAGGTTAGTGGATATTGAGAGTCCACCTAATGGAGTTAGAAAACCCTGATTCTAAACCAATGATCCACGCGGGATCCAGGATTCTGAGGGAACCATTATTACAGGTACTATTTATTGGACTCGTAATTAGTAAAGGCATTAAACCAACAAAAAGAATAGTGTATTCAAATTCTTTTTTTTCTTCAATGGACTGAATTTACTTATATCTATTCAAACAATTGTAATTTGTTTCATTTTATTTATTTCTTACTCATTCTACTTCAACTAGCGAAGAAGCTGAAGAGTATATCACTATTGGAACATTGAATGGCTTGTTTGTTTTGGGTCGATCAATCGGGTTTATTGGTAATTTTAGTTGTTTTATGAATCAGTATTGAATTTCAGTGTGTTATTTGGCTTGTATGTGTATGACTGGCAATGGAATTGAAGTAATGTGTTTCATCCTATTCAATCCCTCCTCACGTAGAACCAGTTAATTTGTACTAAACATGAACGAAATACCTATCTTGGATTCCACCGTTCTAACGACATAATAAAAATACTTAAAATTTGGTTAATTTAATGGTTATGCTCCACCGTGGTGTCCGACACTGACACTGACATACAAACTTCCTATGCATAAGCTGCCAGACAACTACTGAATGAAAAGACTATGAGTAATAAGGAAGTTTATTGGACTAAACCGATGCATATATCTATACTCCTTGGGAAATGGAATCGTTTCTCGGCCGGCTACATGTAGTTGTCATTAGGAGATTTTGCTTGTCACAACATGACCTTCCAATTTGGTGACTTTTGATTTATCTACTACATCATCGATTTAGAAGTAATCTTCTCATGATGCCACATTTAACAACCAAGACTGATTCATAACTCAGTATTAAATATCAATAAATAGAACCAATAAACTCATATAAATACCTTCATGCAAGTTTATGAATATCTGAAATTTATATTTCAATAGATAATGCTTTAATATTTAAAGCTATGTGTATGTACTAAGTTTGAATTTCGGCGTTAATATCAGTATTCGTAAGCAAAATACTTTCAGATAACATGTTCCAAAGAGAATGAAGTATTTGTTTAAAATTTTACACTTTTAACCACATATTGAATCAGAAATCACCAAACTCTTATTAGTCCATTACGTTAGACTGTTGATTCAAATTGAATACTAAATGTTAATAATACTTACTTACGCCTGTTACTCCCAATGGAGCAAAGGTCGCCGACTAACATTCTCCAACTCACTCTGTCCTGGGCCTTCCTTTCTAGTTCTATCCAGTTTTTGTTCATTTTTCTAACCAGAAAAAATTATTCAAATGTTAATAATAATAATAAATTTTTGTATTGATTGTTCGAATCTTCTCATTGATACTTAGGATTGAAAATGATCAGTTTCATATTGACATATGTGTATCCTGTGCGAATCGCTTCGATAGTGCCTTCAGCTACACGCATTACGAGTAAAGATAGATGATGACTATCAGTGGGAACCATAAGTGAACATCTATTCTGGGATGCAGGCTCTTCGAGCTGATGAGACCCAAGAGCGTCCTGGTTTCCAATTCTAGTCACCATCCGTCTATGCTAATAATAATAATAGATTTTGTCAAAAAATGCCAAGTATTACAAAACAGATTTCAAGTGATTACTGGGACATGATTAGGATTCCAATTGATCAGTCGGTCATTGATATGTGAATTTCAGTGAACTGGAACCCTTTTCCTAATCATAATGATCTGTTATCCCTCTATTATTATACTAATTTGACTAATTTGAATGTAAGGGTGATAATCAATCAATAAAACTGAATTTAATGAGAAATATCTCTGTTTGAGTTTTTTTGACTTATGGACTCGGAACTTTATCAGTTACACTACTGAGTTATAATATTTTTAAGTCAGTTTTTCTTTTACGGTCTCAGGGATTGTCTTTGTTCTTCCTTCCACACTTGCTGCCTGTAGATCTATACGTATACACACACACACACTCACCTTCAGATTGTTGTCTCTGAACATAACTAAATGGGAAATAGCATTCATTGTAATATTCGTTCTTATTCAACAATAGTTTTGTAAGTTATCCATTGCAAATTACGGTCTAATGGATCATTCAGCGCAATTTTCTTCGTCAAAACTGTGGTTTTTTGGTTTTTATTTAACATGTTTATCAATAGAGTTTTCAAACATGACTTCTTGCGCAAAATTCAAAGATCCCGTATAACGAACAGTAGATATATCTTTGTATGTTGCTGAAAGTTTTTAAGGTGACACCAAAACATTATATAGTGTTAAACGCATTGAATACCCTTTAATCCTAAAACAAGCCCTAATTTGGTGGTATTTTATGGACTAATTAGACTGATAATGCCTCTTAGAATTTTGAGTGAAGTACTGAACATTTTCTCTAATCCTAATTTTAACTAGTAACAATGTGAAAGAGTCTTAAAAGTTTACTTGGATTCTTTTAAGGGTTCGAGAATATGGACAGTTCACATCTAAAGGGATGACTTAATATACCATTGTTTTTCGGATTTGTGGTCAGAGTAACCTATAAAAGACACTAATGGATTGATTGCTTGAAATGTGTTTATAATAGGCAATATTATCAATGGTGATCATGAACCAACCAATGTTAGACCACTATTAAAAACCTGAAATCATTGGACGGTCGTTTCATCCTACTTTAGGACTTCTCACCAATTCACATTCACGATCCTACACGCAGGAATCGAACTATCCACGAACAAAACCAGTTTTCTGATTGACTAAAAATTTTCTAGGAATCAATTGCAGTTGTCTTGAGCATGTATTTATACTGTCCCCGAAAAATCTATTCAGTCCTTGTATGAAAGTTATATGTTATTATACTACTTATGAGCAACTAGAATTTATTTCCATTCTTGTCGTTTATTGGTTATTTGTAAACCAGCTGTTTTCTCACTTTTGTTTTTGTGACTATCATACAGTCTCATAATCTATCTAATCTAGTGTTCGTTGTTCCGGGAAACAGAATACTTTCCAGCTTCTTAACATGTATATTTTTTATATCGAAAACTGTATCTGATACGTCCGATCGACAAATTAAACATACATCTTAATATATATGATATTCCATTCGCTTAGTTTATCACTGTCACTGTACCCTTTTTATGTCTGTTCATGACAGTGAATCCGTTTGTAAGCCATTTTCATTTTGTTTACAGTATTCAGTCTCTTGCCTATGTAAATGAATAATTCACAAACTAAGCTGTTACTCTATTAATTTTCTACGTTTTTTTAATTAATGAACTAACTACTTATTTATATTTGAGTAGATTAAATAGTAGTGCTCAAATTCTCAACAAACTGAATCACCCCTAATTATGCATGTACAGTTGGAAATAATGTTGAATGTAAAAGTTACTTCTTATATAGTTGCTTCATAGTTAATACCCTTATTTATATTTCATTCTTTTTGCCTTATAGGTCATTACCTGGATCAGAAACGTTTAAATCAAGGCTTGTATCGTCATCCATGGGAAGATATCTCTTATATGTTACCCAAATATCCATAGTCTATGTAAGACTGATATCTAAATTGGTCACTTCATTTATGAATTATTTATAAAAGTTTCTTACAAAACATCTTTTGCCATAATTATATATTCTTTTATGAATACTATTTAACTGATAATACGGTTGTGAGCATCATTGTTTTTCTATATTTACCATTCAATGTACTACTACTGTCATTATTATTTTTACTATTACTGAAATAAACATCAATTTTATCGATTTTCGATTTATAATTTATCAGAACCATCTGTAGTTGATCGCAATGCATTTCATTTATCATTATCGATTTTTTCCTTTTAAATGATCATATCAAGATCATGTTCTTTTCGTGTTGGTTACATTGAATACTCTTCTTGTCAAGTATTTTTGATAATTCCGTGAAATCTGTCTTTTTTTAATGACCATTTTATTCATTAGTTCCCTTGGTTACTCGTATATGCATGTAAAATACACACATACACAAGTGTGTTTTTGCTAGTATTCTTTCAACATATTTCAAATGGTTGTGGTTTCTTTCAATGGTTGTGAATACTACTCACTACTACTACTACTATTTCTAGTAGTAATACTATTTATAATTATGCTACGTGCACAGCGACAAAATGTTCTGTTTGATAGCTGTTTGTATGTTTGTTTTAAAAGATGGATGCTCAATATTACTATTCTCCGATTGCATAATGAATGGTGATGTGGATGTAGAGAAGGATGTAATGTGTTTGTCTCTTGATTTTCTTTTGAATCTTATTCTTTTATTTTCCGGTCTTTTTAAAAAGGTTATTTATTGACCTAACAGTTTTGAGTTATCCTATATCTTGTTGTCAAGCATAAGAGCATTGAATAGTATACTCTTTTCATCAATATATTTACTAAATAAGGTTGTGTTAGGTAGATACTCTCCCTTCGTTTCTTTCTTATACACATTTCTATATATGACTATGATTAAATGATAACCAATCAGAATATATATATATATATATTCCCCTTCTGTACCTCATTGCTTTTCTGTTCTCCTTTCCTCATTATTCTTGTAGTATTGAATTGTTTACTGCTTCTTCTTTTCTCCATTTTTTCTTCTTTCATTTATCTACATAAATTTATTTGATTATTTGGAAGTATTATAGTGTGAGCTACTTATATCAACATAAGTAGTATACAGCGATAGTCAGGAATAGAATATATATGTCAGTAGAAGATCGAGAAGGAAAGAACGGATACGGAAAGCAATGGGCAAGAACAATGAAATCTGAGACGATTGATTAACATTTTGCAAATGAAGTATTTGCTGTACGATTCTCAGATTTTACTAAGATGCTTTGTAATTTTGAGTTTCAATACATTGGATTATCCCCACTGGTGTTCTTATTCACTATAGTAGTACTATAATAAATTAATAACTAATTACTATTCGTTTGGTATTTTTTCATAGTTGAAATCATTAGTCAATTGAAGCTAAACCACCATGGAAAACCTGAAAGCAGTAGACGGCTGTTTCGTCCTATTGTGGGACTCCTCAGTGGCAGTGCGCATCCACGACCTCGCCTCGCGAGATTCGAACTCAGGACCTACCAGTCTCGCGCCAGAGCACTTAACCGATAAACCACTGAGCTGGCCGGCATCCAACGGTGTTAATGTCTAAGTTCAACTAATTCACGATTGGTTGATTATTTATTTGGTATTATTATTTGTTCGCTGCTTCACATAAATGGACATGTTACTGTTATTGGTCTAAGTGAAATTGCAATCATCGTTTCGTGAGATCACTGGGTTTTAAATGTTTAGTAATGATGAAGAGGATGAGATGATGAAATTAAATATGATCATGTTATACCGTTGCATGATGAATTAAGTGGCAGATTAAAAACATGACCATAGATGATCATAAGTGTCTTCGAAGTATTACTCGTGTATGTTGGGATTAATGAATGATTGAATGATGCTAAAGCATTGCTTTTGACTACATTTAACTAATCAACATTGAAAAATAGTCCAGGAGATGTCGAGTAATTTATATTAATGACAACATTGCGATTTGATTGGTAGAATTAGATCAACACAAAGGATTCAGTAAGTCAGTCAGATTTATATAAATGGGTTCGAGTCATAATTAAATGTGACAGTTGGTATGATAATACTTGATTGTTCTGCTCAAAGTCGATGGAGTGAGGTTTCAATACGAACTAGAATGGATGAAAGCGGAACCTCTAGACCACTAAGTCACCGTTACAAACTATATAAGTTTGATAAATCAATTTAAGCGAATATGTATTTTCGGTATTTCCTCATCACCTTTTACCAATAAATATTTTTGGATTTATCTGGTTGGACGCAGTTAACAGGGAAACCCTGTGGATTCAGATTTCATGGAGGTTGTATCTCTGAGGACTGAAAATACGGCTTCCAAACGAGTATCAAGTAGCATGAAAACAAGGATTGCTTTTGACATTTAACCAACATTAAAAAACAGTCCAGGAGATGTCAAGTAACTTATATTAATGATAACATTGCGATTTGACTGATAGAATTAGATCAACGCAAAGGATTCAGTAAGTCAGTCAGAACCTGGTACGTATGGACATCAGATCAAGTTGCCATATCTCATTAGCGCAGAGAGATAGGATTGTCAGACCAAATCCGAGAATAGTAGAGACAGTATCAGTAGTAGTAAAAAAGATTAGGTATTAAATTATTTATTTATTTATTTATTTAAACACATATATTGGTACAAAAGGGCACCAGGTACATATGCGCCACACAAAATAATGAAAGTAGGAAGAGAAGGTATGAAAAGATAAGGCGGACTGAAATGTACAACCAGAAGACTCTTTCAGTTAGGAAAGTTAGAACCATTCTTTATGTAGAAAGTAAAAGAAGGTTGCAGCAGGATCGCCACTGGCTTCTATTCTGAGCCATATCTGATAACGTCTCTAGCCACTGTGTTGCACCATCTCTCGGACCCCAACCAGGGAGTCGTGAAGGACCAACGGAAGCTAGCCCTTTGCAGCTCTCTTTCATGCCACGACACCATGTCATACACTGACCTCCTCTCCGCTTTTTCCAACCAGTCCCAGGGTCGGCAAATAATGCACGACGTGGAAGTCTCTGGGACGACATTCGTAAAACATGTCCAAGCCACCGAATTCGGTGTTTCAAGATGGTGACACCAATTGAATTATCGTCTCTGCGCCCGAACACACGATGCCGAACCTCTGCATTACTAACATGGTGTTGCCACTGTATGTCAGCAATCCTTCGGAGACAACGATGATCGAACACAGAGACGTCTAACATCCTCAACTCGGAGAGGCCAGGTTTCACAAGCATAGAGCAAAACTGCTCTCACCGACGCGTTGTAGATCCGACCTTTTACAGCCAGACTAACATCACGAAGGCGCCAAAGATGGCCCAGATTGGCATAAGCCGCTCTGGCTTTCATTATACGTGCATCAATCTCATCACTCACGCCACCACCAGCACTTATATAGCTACCTAGATACACGAACTTCCCAACTACTTCGATCTGCTCACCATCCAGGGTGAGTACAGGATTAGAATCCTGCCAGTCTTGTAGGAGTACTTTGCACTTGGAGGGTGCAAAGCACATGCCGTACCTGCGGACACTGATTGCCAACTGATTAAGTGCTGATTGCATGCCTTGGGCATTATCGCACAGTAAGACAATATCATCCGCATACTCAAGGTCGAGAAGTCGTTCTCCAGGCAACATATCCACACCGCCATTACTTACATCCATCAGAGCTGTTTCCAGGATGTCGTCGATGGCAAAGTTGAAGAGGAATGGTGAGATCGGGCAACCCTGCCTAACCCCACTGCTCGAATGGAACAAGGGAGAAAGGTGGTTGTATGCCCTCACTCTGCCTGAGGTGTTCGTATACAGGGCCTTTAAGATGATAATGAACTTCTCAGGCACACCCTTCTTCAATAGACAATCCCAGAGAACAGTCCTGTCCAACGAATCGAAGGCAGCCCTGATATCAAGAAACACTACGATTGTTGGCCTGCGATAAGTATGACGGTGTTCTAACATTTGGCGGAGGGTGAAGATGTGATCAATGCATCCTCGACTAGAACGAAAACCAGCCTGCTCCTCGCGAGTCAATCGTTCTCGGGTTTTAAACAACCTACGAAGAATGACAGAAGCCAATAGTTCGGAAGTAGACTTATCCCCCGATAGTTGTTACAGGAACAACGTGAACCCTTTTTAAAGATAGGGACGACTATCGACTCATTCCATGATGTTGGAACGCTTTCTTGCTCCCAAACCTTTCCAAACAACACAGTCAATTCCTTAGTCAGAAAGTCACCACCATCTTTAAAAAGAGCCGGAGGTAAGTCATCTGGGCCCGGTGATTTGTAACGTTTCAAGAGTTGGAGTTCCTTGCGGACTTCCGCCTCGTTTGGTGGATCAGTCGTCACCGGCCATGGGGGGCAGGACAAACTGGTTGATGTTGCCAGAGCAGCAGGCCAGTTGAACTGCCCTTCGAAAAATTCCGCCCATCGTCCAAGACGTCGACAGATGTTAGTGATTGGCATCCCGTTATCCTCGTAGATTGTTTCACTCACACCAGACTTCTTGCTGCCGGTGGCTCGGATGAGTTGGAAGAGCTTCCGGCAGTTACCAGATGCAGCTGCTGCTTCCATCTCATTAGCGCGCTCCGACCACCAGGCTTCTCGGTCCTTACGCAAGCTTTGCCCAATTTCATTACGTAACAGCCTTCGTTTGTGGTCAAACTCACGGTCACCTGGAGTAGACCGACGGGCTTCCATCAGTTGTAAGGAGCCAGAAGAAACCCAGTGCTTGTAAGCGGGACGTTTCTTGAAGCCGCAAGAGGCTTTACTCGCCATTTTCATGGCGTCGTGAAGATGCAACCAATGCTCATCTATACTTTTCGGTGGGGTGGTAGCTAGCCTAGAGGCTAGCTCCGCTCGATACTTACTTGCAACAGAAGTTGCAGCCAGTTTACTAATATCAATCCGTTGGTGGTGGTCAATCCTTCGGCCACTGAAAAGTAAGGCGAGATTGGCGCAGACCAGGGCATGATCAGACTCCAGATAGGTACTCCAAAAGGAGCGGCAGTCTTGTACACAACCACGCCAGCGGTAGCTGATCGCGATGTGATCAATCTGAGTCCAGGCTTGGGATGCAGAGGGAGGACGCCAGGTGGCACACCGGCGATGACTGTGCCGGAAGTTAGTGCTGGCCAGAAACAGGTTGTGGTCTGTGCACAGTTGCAACAAACGGTCCCCGTTATCTGTCCTGCGACCAACAAGTCCCCATCGGCCACCTAGACGACTCTCTTCTGTGCCTAGACGCCCGACCTGTGCATTCAAGTCTCCGGCTAGTACTACAATATCTGTCGAACGCGCTTTCTGGAGAAGAACTGTTAACTGATGGTAAAACTCATCCTTGATTGCATCCGGGCTGCAATCTGTCGGGGCATAGGCGGAGATGACGAAAAGACACCGTTTCTCACGCCGATTTCTTCTCACTTTGATGGAACTTTCTAATCTAACAGCACATAACCGACTGTTAATGGGGATCCAATCGATTAGTGCTGCCTCAGCCCTAGCGCTTAGTGCGACACCAACGCCAGCAAGACCAGACGAAGATGCCACAGGGTCCCCGGATAAGCGCACGTGGAACAAGCTTTTCGAGGCGACAGATGGAGAGCGGATTTGTAGTACTTCACTAGAGTCTTGAATACGGGTCTCGGATAGACAACAAACATCAACATTAAGACCTTCCAAAGACATAGCCAGCCATATCTGTTGTCTGATATGCATTAGTGTGCGAACGTTGAAGGAAGCCAGCTTGAACGGCGTACGTGGTTTCAGAAAGACTGCTTCAGTATTCATTATCGGTGGAAGCATTCACTTTCAACCATACAGTGACTGGAGATCGTTTAGATAGGACAGATTTTCCACCATGGGCGAGCTGCTGCATAAGTTGAAAAGTAAGGTTACACAAATTGGGGATAAAAGGGGATGAGTTAGCGATATGGTAAATAATAATAATAATAATAATAATAATAATAATAGTAATAATAATAATAAAGGTAATAATAATAATAATGTAAATTGTCTTGCTTTTAGTATGAGCAGGGATATTATCGTCAATAGAGTTCATCATTTCATTCATTTGTGTGTGGGCTGTGATACTGCCCGGGTGCCCAAACAGAAGCAGGTGGTTTTCTTAGGGGGCCACACCCCGAGCCTTTGACCTAAAGGTCTGATCCACAAGGCAGTGGAGCATCGTGAGGAGATGCAGTCCCATGGTTGCCGTTGACCAATGACAGGTTCTTCCGCCATTCGTTCCATCAGGACCCTGGAGCCCATGTGCACCATTGGTTTGGAATCAGGGTTTTCCAACTCCCCTAGGTGGACCCTCCGTGTCCACCAATCCGGTTATAGCGCCGGACATTCGCTTTTCGTCCTCTCACTTTCGTAAACAACACCTATGGTGTGAGAAGGCAGTGAGTAGGACTTCCCTGGCAGAGGCTATATATTCTCTGGCCATGTGAGAGCATTTCGAGAGGGAGAGTAGACTCTCCCCACTCTCGGCCGTACCAGGGCATTTGGGGGCATTAGGTATTAAAGAGACAACTCGATAAGAAAATATAAATTAGTGAAATGAAGAGAAAGTTTATGATTATTTAGAAATCTCAGAATTCGGGGGGAGACAAAAGAGCCGATGCATCTCTGTTATTGCAAACGATTTTGAGTCATGTCATTCAAAGACGCTAACCATTGGTTACGACCATCATGCAGACACCAACCAGGTAGTCTACACCTATCATCATGGCTTAATCCGTTTGTCATTGGGTTCATGGACTGATGCCACTTCTTGTTTAGGCCACCTCTAGTTTTTTTTAACCTACTTCTACATCGAACAACATCGTCTGTTGAGATACTCAGTGGTTGAGTATGTCAGACATATACCAACTACCTTATTTGATGTAGATTCACTACCTGATCAATCGATTTTTCATATATACGTAGTGCCTTATGTCTAACCTCGGTGGTCCCATAATACACGAGTGACACTTAAAGGACACCTAAAATCTAATACTGATAATCTACGAATAATCTGTCATCATGGTGATCATGTTACACAGCCACTGATGAGGACAGATCGAAATGGCTTTCTATGAGTTGACAGATATCTCACCTACACTGTAAGTGACGCAATTTGACGAAAGTCGATGGTGCTTTGTGAATTGGTGCCGAGATTTCACGAGAAACGAGACCATCGGTACTGATAATACTACCAATAAGAATGAAAAGGTAGACACACCGGACTACTTAATTCACTTCACTTGATGAATTCGAGCAACGATTGAGTCCAATAGGGAAGCAACATTTAACATCTGGAGGGAGAGAAATCCACTTAAACATGTTTGAATTGTTACAGGTGGTCAAAAGACTGCACTTTGTCAGTGTCTCCACCAAGTAGAACTTTATTATCTGCGCATTCTAAGTCAACGAGTGAATCCCTTGGTAGAAAATTAACCCTTGAAAAGTCAAACGACGAAACCGTTGTCTCTAGAGGAAGCATGTCTTTGAGGAAGTCAAGTAAAAATGCGGAAAGGACAACCTTGACGAACATCATTTGAATTAACCCGATTTTGATGACGTTTTGCCATAACCTCTCACTTGTCCAGTAGTGTTTGAGCAGAGAGTTTGTACAAGGTTAATGTACTTCTTTGGTACACTTCTCAATAACAGACACTGCCACAGAACCTTACAATCAATAGAGTCGAACGCCGCCTTAAGTTCAAGGAATACAATCTGTGTCGGACGTTGAAAAGTATGTCTATGTTTCAGAACCTGGTGGAAGGTGAAATTCGGTCTGTACATACATTCACATCTAGGTTTGAAACCAGCCTGGTTTCCTCGGGTTCGCTCTTCACGAGCTCTAGTTACGCATCGAAGTAATAATATTTTAGATACTTCATTAGTTAAACTGATTCCTCTGTGGTTATTGCAAGAGGATTTTTGTCCTTCTTTATAAACTGGGAGACCAATCAGATGTGATTACCTTCAGTCGTCTGATTTTAGCTAGGACTTCAGTTAGTCTAACTGATAAGACTGGACCATTATCCTAATAAATCTTGAAGGTTAATCCATCAGGTTCTGCTGCTCCCCCTCACTTGAGATTGTTTATGGCCTTTTCAACTTTATTGAGAGTTTGCTATTCAGGTTGCATGGAGATGATGGTAGGTAACATAAGTGTTACTGAAGGTTAGTTGAACTGTTCCTCAAAGCGTCCCACCTATCGGATCCAAATTACTATATGGAAATCCGTATTTAAAATTCATATGCAAATATAAATCAATTTGTCCTTCTCATTCATTAACTTTCATTATTATTCAAACTCTTTTAGGATTCTATTCTATTTTATTTTATGTGTACTTTTGTTCATAATGAATTAAGTCAGTAAATTTTATTCATTTGATTTGTATTCGGTCAGTCAGTCAGCTACAACGTAGGACTAAGCACACATATGAATCGGTCCAAGTTGCCCAAACTCGTTAGCACAAAAAGATCAACACCGGATTCATAGAAGTAATTAATTTAGTGGTGGTAGTATATAAAGAAAGGTTGTATATAAGGATATAGTATAGGAAGGAAGACAGATATGAAGCAATTTTAATCTCAAGATTTAAGGGAAGACAGAAAGTGTATGCACCTACACCATTGTGATCGATTCTGAACTATATCATCCAGAGTCTCAAACCATTGGTTAGTATCAAAAGCTTAAGAAATTCATGGGTTCCATACATGGCAGATATTTTCTATTTTAGTTGCAGACATATACAGAGCAATTAAACAGATAGGTACCCATTTACCTAGGTTATACGTAGTACCGAAGGTACACAAACTAGATATCCCATTGAGACCAATTTTGGACATGCACGATTCCCCATATCATACTGTGGCAAAAAAGTTAGTAACCATTTTAAAACCACTTCACAAACACCTAGTGAAGCATAGTATCACGCATGTATCCCAATTCATCGTTAAGGTCAAAAATATAAACACTAAAGGTCAAACGATGATATTCTTTGACGTAACGTCATTGTTTACAAGTATCCCACTCAGAGAGACTGTACAATATATTTGTGAACAATTTAGAGAACAAGAAATAGGAACTAAGATCCCTGTGGAGATCATCAAATAATTGTGAGTAAAATTTACTATGAAAATGCATTTCAAATTCAGTGGTGATATGTGTAGACGAATAGATGGTGTCGAGATGGGTTCCCCCCCTAGGTCACATATTGGCTGAGATCCTTCTGTCTAAACTAGAAAACGATCCATTGGCACAAAAGATTGAAAAGTTTCCATTTTACTACCGATATATGGACGGCACATCTGTCCTCTGTAACAACCATACTGGTTTGATAGGAATACTGGAGCGATCCAATGAAATTCATCCATCCATAAAATTCACATATGAGGAAGATTGATTTCATTTAGTATTGTTTGTTTGAATCTTCTCATTGATGTTTAGGACTGCAACTAGTCAGTCTCTTATTGGCATATGTGCATACTGTGCGTATTACGTATGAGGAAGAATATTTTAACCCAACTATGCTGAAAAATGTCAAATAAATAATTAGCCTACTTGTAAGTAGTGTAAATCATATAGATAAACAGTTTTCACGTTACTTTAAACGCAAATCATATAATCATTACTTTTTAAAGCTATTCATCTGATGTATAACTTGAAACTTTCAAAGGTGATTTAAGTAATAAAACTTCGCCTGTAGCTCCTCCAGGGGCCACCGCCGGTCCCATGCTCGGGTAAAGGAGGAGGGTTGAGCATGGGGTTAGAGACCCCATCCCGTAGAAAACCAAATCGCTAAAAAAAACGCTAACCAGAAAAAATTATCCAATTAAACTATAATTAAACAAAAAAAATGAATAAGGTCAATTATTTTTTTCCTATTCATATTCATTAACACCATAAACTTGAGTAATTAATTTTATCATTCAATTATCACACTTCAGGTTAATTGGTAATTTGATCAATTATCATTAGTTGATCATGGAAACTAAAAAGTTTTTCTTTTTGTTGTTCTTGTTGTTGTTGTTGACTGATTAAATTTCTTCTTGATTAGAAGAATATATCGTGTTAAACTCCTGTGAATGAATAGCATAGAAATTAGTGATTAACTATGAAGTAGATGGAGAATGTTTTAAATGAAAGTGTGGTGGGGATGGGTGGGAAAAAGTTAGTTACTAATGTATGGTTTAAGACTGCTGTTACGTTATAGGTTAAATATGTTTTTACTTACTTACTTACGCCTGTTACTCTCAATGGAGCATAGGCCGCCGACCAGCATCCTCCAACCCACTCTGTCCTGGGCCTTCCTTTCTAGTTCTATCCAATTTTTGTTCATTCTTCTCATGTCTGTCTCCATTTCTCAGCGTAATGTGTTCTTTGGTCTTCTTCTTCTCTTTTGGCCTTCAGTATTCCATGTGAGGGCTTGTCTTATGATGCATTTAAGTGATTTCATCAATGTGTGTCCTATCCAATTCCAGCGCTTCTTCCCCATTTCTTCCTCCGTTGGATGGAATCTGGTTCGTTGTTGTTGATGATAGTGTCTGGCCAACGGGTTCGAAGTATCTTCATTGTAAGTTACGAAGATCGTTTGTTAAGTCCCGTATTGAATTATAGATGTGCACTGCTAAGAAATCTATAACTATGATGAATCAACTGTCTGATTATCAATGGTTTACATTGGATAGTTCAACTATTAGACACTTTATTAATAATCCCTCTTTATTAGTGATCTTGCTTAAAAATCATCAATTTACATCTTAATTTGGCTACCTATTTTTCGGTTAGACTTCAAATACGTTGAATTTTCTTGATGAAATTTTCTATGTAGGTAAATATGGAAATAACAAGGCAAGTGGATATCTTGCCACTTCATTACTTCCATAGATCATTTAAATAATAAAAAATGCATAACGAAAGGAGGAGAGATGAAAAGTCATAAAGTCTACGTATATATTTACGAAAATAAGATTCATATCAGAACATGGTTTCATGGAGATTGTAGTAATTAAATATCCACGGAATCCTTAGTGCCTGGATTCATGAAGTATTTTCTGGAGTTCTAATGAGAAGCCGTGTCCAATGAAGTTCAATAGTGTCTGTTGTAGGGGAAGTTATTCACTGATGATAATGGTGGACGGTCGAACCATATCATGGATTGGTTGAAGTTAGATATTAACACTGTTGAATGCTGACTCAGTGATCTGGAGGTTAACCGTTCGCCTGTGTGTTTGAAATTTCTGGGTTCGAGTCTCTCTGGTGAGGGATCGTGAATGCGTACAGTTGAGGAGTCCCATATATTAGGACGAAACGACCGTCCATTTCTCCCATGTTTTCCCTGGTAGTCTAACTCATCAATTCAACTATTGAAAATAAAACATTTTTCATTTTAAAACAAACCTATTCATTTTACATGATCTCAATTCACGTGTTTTATTTCAACAGATTACATCTAACCATAGAAATGGCTAAGAATGAAATATCCGGATTATTATTTTTTCAACATTCATAACCATTTAAGAAAAACAAAAACGAAAAAAAATTTCATCATTCATTTATTCGTTATTTATTCAAACACATTTGATCAATATCAGTTGATTTATTTATGATGAACAACGGAGATATACTACTTATATATATATATTACTATTATTAGTAACTAGAATGAGGTCAAATTATTCTTGTTATAATGATATAAAAAATTGACTGATTAGAAAAAGATTCTTAGGATATATGAGGTTAACAAATATATGAATGTTAAATTAAAAAGGTGGAGATGAGGAGAACATGCATCAATTCGAATCATCAATATATATATATATATGTATACCCACTTACTTTTGCTTGTTACCTCTCGTGGAGGAGAATAGGCTACCCACTAGTACCCTCCATCCAATCCTGTCCTAGGCAGTCCTTTCTACTGTAATTTATTTTAAATGAGCTATTTTTATTGTATACTGGTTCTATACTTAGTATTAGAGCCAATTGTTTATTATAGTCTGAAAGTTTTTCATTCTTCGGAGAAAATCAATGTTTATCTTTATGAAAATCATTTCATGATCAGGCTAAGAGTAGTAGTAGTAGTTATATGGTGTGATCTACATATATCCACATAAGTAGTATATGGTGATGGTCAGGCATAGAATGTATTTTGCAAAAGATCGATAAGGAAAGAAAAGGAATGAAGCGCAATCGGTACGAAAATGCATGAACAATAATAATCAGAGACTATGGACTGATATTTGCAGAAGGAACATTTAAGATTGAGAAAATTGATTGTTATTTTGCAAATTAACTGTTCATTGTATGGTGAGATAGTGAGATAAAGGTTTTTTTGTGGAGATTGAGTACCCAGGACCTACCAGTCCTAGGTTTAAATCTCGTGAGGCGAGGTCGTGGATGCGCACTGATGAGGAATCCCACAATAGGACGAAACGGCCGTCCAGTGCTTTCAGGTTTTTACTGGTGGTCTAGCTTCAATTGACTCATGCTTTCAACTATGAAGATAGTAAGATAGTCTGTAATGCTGTGCTTACATACATTCGATTATTCCCACCCGTGTTCTCGTTCACTACAGTAGTAGCAATAGTAGTAGTATGAGTAGTAGTAATAGTTTACTAGGATTTCTAATCGAAATCGATCAGTCAATAGAATAATAAATTCGATTTATCCGTGTTTCATTCAACTGTTCTCTCTTATATGTTTCTTTTTTCATTAGAGAGAAAGAAAGTTCTTACTTCCTCTTCTTCTTCTTCTTCTTCTTCTTCTCCTTCTCCTTCTTCTTCATTATTTCCTTCTTCTTACCAACTACTGAATAATCTTCATGGGTGGTTTTTTCTCCTTCGTAAAATAGCATTTACAAGTTTATCTACCAATGTTTTTTTTATTTATGAGTTCCCTTATTTCAGCTTTTGTATGTATGTTTTATATTCAGAATGATAAGATGGAAAAAAGGTCAAAGAAATAAGTAGTTATAGAATGATTTTAACAATTTTTTCTTGATAACATGAAAACATTTGATTTTGACTAATGATAATTTTTTAATGGTTGAATTTATGAGTTGATTGAAGCTAGACCACCAGGGAAAACAAAGGAGCAATTGACGGTCGTTTCATCCTAGTATAGGGTTCCTCAACAGTACACATCCATGATCACGCACTAAAGGGACTCGAACCCAGAACCTTCAATCTCACAGGCGAATGGTTAATCTCCAGACCATTGAGTCAGAATGCAATGGTGTTAATGTCTAGCTTCAATCAATCCACGATATGGTGCAACCATCCACCATTGTTTTCAGTGAATAACTTCCTCTACAACAAACACTATTGAACTCCATTGGACACGGCTTCTCATTAGAACTCCAGAAAATACTTCATGAATCCAGTCACTAGTGAGCAGATGATGATCAATATCAGGAGGGAGTTTGGTGGAGATTTTAATAGACCGATAGGCCTCGGGTTCAAATCCCGCGGGCGGGATCGTTGATGTGCACTACTGAGGAGTCCCATACTAAGGTGAAACGGCCGTTCAGTGCATTCAGGTTTCCCGTGGTGAATTAGCCTTAATTGACTCATGAATTGAAATTTTAAATTACTAAAATCTTCAGAAAACCCCCTTCTGACAATAATGATAATTTTGTTTTGTTTTTCTTTGTTAATCAACAGTTATCGCATTGTATCAGTAATCAAGATGAAGCATTTTTTCGGGTGGAGGATGTATTAATTGATCTAATCCAGCATGGCTTTTTATTGATGATAATCAATTTTAAAAGTAGTGATTAACTGATGTTAATGATAGATGTTATGTATACAAATTGACTGAATTCTCAATCATTATCTATCAGTTGATAGATACAATATAGTTAACAAGTTGAACGAATTCATCTTGAATCTACTTACTTACTTACGTCTGTTACCCCTCGTAGAGGAGCATAGGCCGCTCATAAGCAGTCTCCATCCAACTCTGTCCTGAGCCTTCCTTTCCAGTTCTCTTCGGTCAGTATTCATCCTTTTCATATCTGCTTCTATTTCCCGGTGTAATATGTTCCTCTTTTCCGCTTCCCTTCCGGATTCCAAGTTAGAGATTGCCTTGTAATGCAATTTGATGACTTCCTTAATGTATGTCCGATCCACTTCCAACGTCTTTTCCTAATTTCCTCTTCAGATGGAAGCCACTCTGTCCTCTCCCATAAAACGCTGTTGCTGATAGTATCCGGCCAATGGATGTTGAGTATTTTGCGTAGACAACTGTTTTTAAATACTTGTACCTTCTTGACGATGGATGAAGTGGTTCTTCACGTTTCAGCTTCGTACAGTAGGACTGTCTTGACGTTCGTATTGAAGATTCTCACTTTGAAGTTAGTTGACACTTGTTTTTAGTTCCATATGTTTTTCAATTGTAGAAATGCTGTCCTTGCTTTGCCAATCCTCGCCTTTACATCTGCATCCGATCTTCCTTGTTTATCAATGATGCTCCTCAGGTATGTGAATGTTTCCACTTCTTTCAGAGTTTCGCCATCAAGTGTGATTGGGTTGGTGTTCTCCGTGTTGTATTTGAGAATCTTGCTTTTCCTTTGTGTATGTTGTGGCCTATAGATGCAGAGGCTGTTGCTACATTTGTTGTCTTTGTCTGTATTTGTTCATGTGTATGAGAGAGGAGGGCTAGGTCATCTGCGATGTCCAAATCATCTAATTGATTCTGAGATATTCATTGTATTCCATGTTTCCCCTCAGATGTCGAAGTCTTTATAATCCAGTCAATCACCAGAAGGAAGAGGAATGTGGAGAGTAGACAGCCCTGTCTGACTCCGGTCCCTACTGGAAATGCATCTGTCAGTTGTCCTCCATGCACAACTTTGCACTGTAGTCCATCGTATGAGTTTTGGATAATGTTGAATAGTTTGAATAAAAGATACATACAGAGGGTTCTTAGCATTCATCTAATGGGGAAGCTACATGTGACAATTCTGTACTGTTCTTCCAAGAAGTGATTGGATGGAATACCTTCGGCTCTTTCTGAGATTTTTAGAGCTTCCTCTATTTCACCTATGGGCCGTCTTCACATAATTCAATAACACAATAATGAAAAATTTATGATTATCTCAAATTATTCAATCTACTGACTATATTTTTAAAGTGTTCAAGTAATATAGGTGACACAAAAATAACCTTAACTACTGATAACCGATAAATCAATTCTACAATTTACTATTTGTTAGGTCGGCTTACAGTAAACTCTATCAGAGCCTCCAGAGGCTCATAAAGAGACCCAACCAATCAGCGATTAATTAGAAGCTATGCTACTAAAATAACGAGATCCTGATTGGCTGTTTAACATACTGCTACTATGGAAACTCAAGGTCTCTTAATTACTATAAAACCCCTGTATTTTCTGTACATAAATGAATCCTGTAGTAAAGCACTTCCCTCATACTTTGTGCCTTTTCTCTGGTCTTCAAGTCGGTGTATAGTTCTAGCTCGGGGGTACGGAACTAGCTTAGGGGAGCAAATATAGCGTTCACAATCGGCCAGACATAACACTATTGAATTAGAAATAGATCGTGAGATGTAGTATCATGGTAGCCAGTGACTAACAATTGGTTCATACGTCATTTGTTCCTTCAGGATACTGGAGCTCATGTGCATTATTGGTTGGGAATCAGGATTTTCCAACTCACCTAGGTGGACGTCCCATGTCTGTTATATCCTAGTGAATAAGTAAGTACGGATAACTTCCGGGACCTATTAATGGACGATTATTCTATATATATTCTTATTGTCTAACTATTGAGTAATTATTATAAGAATTACTGTTCCTAAATTATATTCAGTTTATTGGTTACTTTCATCCACGTTCACAGCCACATTCGGCTTGATATTGCACAAATATTATTTCCTATTTTATGATGTGATGCGGTCTATCTGTCTCGTATATAAACCGAGTATGCTTGAAATAAATGATTTGCATAGCAGAAGCTGCAATTGGTGTTTTTGGACTTAATTGGAAGGGCTAGGCGGACAAAGGACCAATAAGGATGCTAGACTGCTCATACCAGTTGAACATCATTGTTTTGGTGCAGTGTTAAGATTAGAAAACTCGTATTTTGATTGGTGAATAATTCACGTGATAAAAAGCCGGACATAAAACCATAACGAATTGGCAACGGCCTTATTTTATAAAGTCATAACAATGTCCATCAACCCGATTAACCGCCGAATATTCGTTTTTCCTCATCTCAATTTCGTAAACAACACCCCACCACCACAAGAAGGCAATGAGTAGGATTTCCCTGGCAGTAGTTCTATGCACGTGACCATATGAGAGCATTTCAAGAGGATGAGTGGATTCTTCCCACTCTCAGCTGTACCATGGTATTTAGGATCTGTCTTTAAACTATACAAAAAATCTTTACAAAATATATGATAAAACCACTTAACAACATAACAGTTTTTCCCCACCCCTCCCCTCATCCAATTACAAATAGAAAATACATTGTACTTGAAATTTCTATTAATTTATTGTTTATTTTCATTCAATGTTTATATATATCTATACATCTATAGAAAATAGTTAACAATAATCTAATTAGATACACTTTCATCTCTCATTTATAAAACTCTTTGTTATTATTATTATTAGTAGTAGTAGTATTAGTAGTGCTAGTAGTAGTAGTCGTAGTAGTGGTAGTATTAGTAGTAGGAGTGGTAGTGGTAGTATTAGTAGTAGTAGTAGCAGCAGTAGTAGTAGTAGTAGTAGTAGTAGTAGTAGTCGTAATAGTAGTAGTAGTAGTAGTAGTCGTAGTAGTGGTAGTATTAGTAGTAGTCGTAGTAGTGGTAGTATTAGTAGTAGTAGTAGTAGTAGCAGTAGTAGTAGTAGTAGTGGTAGTAGTCGTCGTCGTAGTAGTATTAGTAGTAGTAGTAGAATTCGTAGTAGTAGTAATAATAACGGTAGTAGTAGAATTCGTAGTAGTAGTAGTAACTGCAGTATTAGTAGCAACAGCAGTAGTAGTAACAGTAGTGGCAGTAGTAATAGTAATAGTAGTAGTAGTAGTAGTATTAGTAGTAGTAGCCGTGGTAGTAGTAGTATAAGTAGTAGTATTAGTAGTATTATTTGATATGTAAAAGTTTTTGAAATGCTATACGAAATTCCATATTAAATATTGTATAGATAATTGGATTTAATGCAGAATTAATATAACCAAGCCATGTACATGATGACATTAATTGATTAGCATATTCACATATATTATATTGATCTAAACCTAAATAAATACATAAACCTAATGTAATATTAATAGAGAAAAATGGTAACCAACATGCAAGAAAAACACCTAAAAGAAAAAAAAGAAAAAGAAAAAAGTGTGGAAAAAGAAAGAAAAAAAGAAAAATTAGAATGTAGTTTAATCAATAAACCTACTAATGGTATAAAAGAGTATTGTACTCACTAGGCGATTCCAAGAGTTCTAATGTGAAGCTATCACTAATGGGATTCAGTTATTCCCTAATGTGAGGTTGTTACCCCTTAATCCTGCTTGACGATGATTGTAAAATATCATGAGTTGATTGAAATTATGAATAAAGACCATTAGATGAGAGCTCAGTAAGCTATAGCTTTAGCCCTGGTTGGTAGACTTGGGTTGGATCAGCAATAGAGCTATTGATGTGGACTATTGAGGAGTCATCTACTATGAAGAAAAGATTATTCAATGCATCCTGGTTTATAGTGAGTGTTTAGATTCGGTTATTTAGTGATGTAAACCATAAAAACAGTAATGATTATTGCATTTTATTTGTTTCTAGACAGTCAGTGAAATATACCAGGCTTGAGTTAAACTGTAGTTTGAAATTACTATTAAGGTGTGTTTTACAATTTGAGAGGATTGATTCTCCCTTAGGGATCTAGACCTGTGCAATAGTAAGGGGTTGATAGAAGTTTGATGGCATTTATGAGGAATTTTTAATACAACATTGGTTACTGCTTAGCGATCAAACAGTATAATTAAGTTTAAATGTGGAATTTTGATTTTTAAGAATATTGATTATTGAGATCGATGAAATGTGACCTCACTTCAGATCCAAAGTTTCATTGAAGCTTGTTTGATTGTATATACACATGATAGACTAGGAAACGAGTCACACTGGTGTTTGATTATTTTGTTCTAACACTATGGTCTAGTTGTTCAAAAGCAGAATAGAAAATCAAGTGACAGCAAAACTGGTTCAAAGTCTTACATTTCATTTCATTCAATCGAGAAAGATGGACGAGTCAAGATAAATGTAGCAACAGTGGTGTTAGAAAAGCAAAACGCTGAAGATTTGGTTCATTTGAAGGGGTTTTGTCAGCACTGGTTTCATTAGTATACAGAATTCATCATAGTTTGATATTAGTTAGAATGCAATTAAAAATCAGAGAGTATTGGACCTCTGTTTCTTTCCAGCATGGAACTCCACAACGGTGAAATTCTCAACCCTACCCTTCAACCGACCTTCAACGTTTCTTAGCAAACATTAAGCCATTAGAACTATTAGTCCTGTGTCCAACGGTGCATGGGTATGAAAACGATTGAAATTGAGGAATATGGATAGTAAAACAATACTAAGACTGGGATTCGTTTTGAAGATAAAGATTTCATACCTGTGTACGTATGCCATTGTTATTGAGCTATTTTAAATAAGGTCTTCAACCACGATTTTTACTTATCACGTGAACATACTAAAACAACCAGGAACTGATGTTATTCTTTAGTCTGACCATATTCAGCTTTATTCTTTCATACGCTTATGATATAGTCATTAATTAATACATTGAGAGCAGTGACTGTTTTGTCTATGTGTCATACAACTTATCCTTTTAATTTGACAAGAGTTTATCGTTTGGCTATTCGATTCATCATTCTCCATATAATACTCTTCTGCGTGATCTTGAGAGAACTTACAATAATCACTCATCTGTATTCTAACAAATACTAAAAGACCTTTGCATTAGCATTCTAGTGAAATAATCACGTATTTTACCTTCGAACGGTAGATTTTACAGTCATGAAGAAGTACTGAATGAACTGCTGGTACGTAGACAGAAGTTTCTTCACTTCTACAAATACCACATGTTGACTTAAACCAATCTCATTTTGTGTTAATATCCATATTTATTCAGCCAATGACCTACCTACTTAGGATAGACAAAGTGGTCATTACATTCAGTTTTTTGTGATCAGACGAGTCATTGATGTAGATAGGTCTTGAAGTAACATTTTTAAACAGTAGTGTTGTTCATTGTCATTCCACACTCATACAAGCAATATAAATACATTCAGCTCATGACTTTTAAGTTAAAACGGTCTTATGTGGAGTCCCTGCTAGGTGTTGGCGAAATTGCCAATTCTCTTTAGTTTTCATGATTGTCTAGCCCAGTTCAATCTTGTAATAAAAAAACCCAGCTTTATCAGCAATTTGGAAGGGTTTGTATTCTACGGTTTTAAATATAAAAGGCTGCAACTAATCTGTCTCTATAAATGTATGTGCATTCTGAGCTAATCATATCAATATTGTAATATTTTCAAAAGTTCACATTAAAGTCGGATATGAGCTAATAATAGAATCCAGGATGTAAATTTCGTCCTGTTTGTGATTAATCAGTTGAATTTATTTACATACCAATGTTGATATTTAAACTGATATTCGAATTCAATACCTCTTAACCTTAACCTCCCTCACCCCTCACTCATCATCTAGTCTATATATTCTGAATACAATATGATGTGAATCTTAAATTCCACTTTTAGTCACTTCTAATCACTATATCCTCAGCGCACAGCTGAAGAGTTTCACAATAGGACAAAACTGCCATCCAGTGCTTCCAAGTTTATCATGGTGGTCAAGCTTCAATGTACTCAATAACTCAACTACTAAAATTAATATAATATCCACAAAAACCCCTTCTGGTATTAATCAATATATGCTCACTAGTGATTGGCTTCAAGAAGTATTTCTTGAAGTTCTAGTGAAAATACGTGACCAATGAATTTCAACTATGTCTGTTATGAGATAATAACTCACTGAAGACAATAGTGGACAGTTGTTCAGTTTCGTGGATTGGTTGAAGTTCGACATTAATACCGTTGGATGTCAGCTCAGTGGTCTAGATATTAAGAGCTCGCGCGCGAGACTGCTAGATTCTGGATTCGAATCTCGCGAGATGAGATCGTGGTTGCGCACTGCTGAGGAGTTCCACAATAGGAAGAAAATCCTTCAGAAAAATTTTTTTTTTTAAAAAAAAATCAACTTACCTAATACAATAGCTAATGTTTTCGTTGCTTTTTTCTCTTTATTTGATAAAATATTTTTATTTTTTAATATTATATGATGTTTTGGACTATGATTACATGATATTTTTTTTATAAATTTTTCACTACTTATATCTATATCAATAGGTAGTATTGAATGATTTATATGATTATGATTTTGATTCTTTTCATTTATATAATGATTTCTATTTGTATTTATATGAAATAATTTAAAAAATTTATTCAAATATTGTATCATTAATTGTAAATTTTGTTTAAATTGATCATTGAATTCAAATATGGGTTTACCGCGGGAAAATTTTTTAAATTTAAATTTATGTTTCTCATTTAAATTTAAATTTATTTTTTTATTTTTTTGTTGATTATTTTTAATTATTTTATTATTATTATTATTATTATTATTAAATCCATTATTTAATTTCATAAATCCATTTTTATTTAATGATTGATAAGTAGTATATTGTATTATCATTGGATGACATTGACTACATTCATATGATTGTTCAAAACTAGATTGACATAATGAATGTTGACAACATTTACATGAAGAATATTCATGATCATTTCCTTCATCTTCATCGACGACATCATCATCATCGTCGTCGTCGTCTACATCGTCATCCTCATTATCATCTTGATCACTATAATTCTTCAAACAATGATCTGTAATTTCATCAGAACTTAATCCATAACATTCACTCATATTTGGCCATGAATAGTTAGAATCATTTGATGTTGAACTATTATATACATTTGAATGATTATTATTTAAACAAGTATGAATCCATGATAATGTAAATAGATTTCTAAGTGTTGATTTAAACAAAATATAATGATGATGATGATGTTGATGATGACAAGATAGATTCTTTGTATGATATTTAAGCTTTTGAATGGATAATCTAGAAGTATTTGATTGTTTGATTGAATTACAAATGACTTCTTCTTGGAGTATCATTGAAGAGTTGTGAGTAATTTGGTTTTGTTCTTTAAGTGACTCTTCTTCTTTTTTAGATTGTTTAAAAGGTGAATGTTTTATAGGTGATGTATTATATACATGATCACATTGAAATGTAGTTCCAGATACTTCTTCTTCTTCTTCATCACCGTCGTCGTCGTCATCATCATCATCGTTGGTATGCGGGGATATAAGTGATGCTTGATTTGAATTGCTCAATATATGTTTAGGGGATTCAAATGATTTTAATGTATTTAAATCTGTTTCAGATGTAGATAATTGATTGAATGGATTATTGATTAAATTATTATTATGATTATGATCTTCATTTAAATTGATTCCTTGAATTTGATTGGTTGATTTAAAATGATCCAATGGATACGTATGAGTTATCGCGTAAATTAATCGATCCGTATGAGAATTTAAATTTGGTGATGGTATATCATTACGTGGTCCTTCAAAATGTAGATCTAATGAATTTTCATATGATTCAGATGATATACAGGAATTTCTGATGTGGTTTAGGTCGTTGGTAAGTTGTATATGCTGTATCGGGTCTTCTAAGACTTTTGTAGAAGAAGATGATTGTATTGTCAGAGTTTGATCATCATTGAAACATTGACTATCATATAATTGTAAAGTAGGTACTTCTTCTTGTTGTTGTTGTCGTTGTCGTCGTCGTTCTTCTTCTTCATCATGTAAGTTTGATTGTTGTTGGTGTAGTAGTTGTTGTGATTGTTGAAATGACGATAGAGTAGTCGATTGTTGTTTTGTTGATTGATTTAATCGTAAAGATTTATGTCGTTGTTTAATTAATGCAAAGATACGTTGATATACTACAATAAGTATGATAGCTGGTAAATAGAATGAACCTAATGATGAACAAATAATGTATAAAGCATTGAATGATTGACATATTGTTGGATCATTATAACGATTTATATTTAAACCACATATTAATGGTACAGCTATTAGAAATGATACAATCCATACTAATGCAATAGATATTTGTACACGTCGCATATTATTATGTTTGGCATAGATAATTGGTTTAGTTACAGCTAAGTACCTAGATATTACAAAACAGAGCAAAATATATATATATATATAATTAAGGAAAGGATTGAAGAAAACAATGATATTTATGATAAGCAAAGATGGATGGTGGCTAACAGTGGAATCCAGGACGCACGTTTCTTTCTATTTGAGACAACTCAGCTGAAGAGCCTGACCAGTTGCAGTGCTAAACATCAATGAGAAGATTCAAGTAAACAATACTAAGTGAATTTATATATAGAATCATTATTCAATAATTTAATGGTAATACTTTTCTTAACAGAAATGTAAATTTCAATAGTTGAGATCATCAGTCAATTGAAGCTAGACCACCATGGGAAACCTGGAAGCATTGAACGGCTGGGATGCGCACTGCTGAGGAGTCCCATAATAGGACGAAACGGCCATCCAATGCTTTCAGATTTTCTATGTTGATGTAGCTTCAATTGACTCATGATCTGAACTATTGAAATTACTATAACATCCATAAAAAGCCCCTTCTGACAGAAATGTAAATGTTATTAATCCAATCATTTGTTAAGTTGCAAGTTTAAGATAATTAAGATTCTCAAATTACAATAGATTAAATGAAGAAATCCTTCATCTTTTTCGTTAACTCTTCTATAAATGTAAAATCTTGATGAAAATTATCTTTAGATTGAAATTAATTAATATATGTAAAGAGTTTATGGAGATTGTCGAATTTCATAGCTTACATCACAAACTGACTTAATTTAGTCGAGCAACAAGATTGAGGAAGAACTGAATAGTATGGGTCACTATATCAGTAGATATTGGAATCGAACTTAAGACATCTATTGATGTATAATGTTGAATGATCTCAAACAGTTGATCAGTGTTTCCTGGTTTTCAATGTTTTTTTCATTTAGCTCACTGAATGATGCTTTAGAGTTAAAATCAGTTGGTAGTGAACTCAGAACTTAGTGTAAGCACCAACACTAAGATACGAGTATATCCAACTGACAAGTCCCATATTGGACGAAACCAGCAGCCTGAAGTCCAAAACCCAATTTTACCATGTATATATCATTTTTTACATTTTTTACATTTAAACGATCCTAATTCATAATGAAGATATAATGCATAAATACAATAGTTTGATATAATTATCAATATGAGGTTGTGAAGATTGTTGGCTTTCAATTGAGATCATGTATCAATCAGGGTTAGACCACTATTGTAAACCTGGATCTTGCGTGCGGGATCATGAGTACGTACTGCTAATGAGTCTCATACTAGGACGAAACCGCGGTTCAGTGCTTCCAGATCTTCAATGGTCGTCTAACACTGATCGATTCATGATCTTAATTTGACATAACTTTAGTTGTCTGTATTTTGAGAAAAAATAATTATAAATACATAAACAGATAAAATATTTTTATGCTGATGAATGGAAAAAAGGTTGACTAAATTATAAAGTGCTAACATGAATTACTTAGATAAATGAAAGTATTATTAATTAATTTGTTTACAATATTCATTTTGGTTACATATCACTGATTAATATAAGTTAGACAACCATCGAAAAGCAGGATGCGCAAGATGGCTGTCTCATTCTACTGTTGGACTTCTCAACTGTTCACATCCACAACTCTAACAAGTATCAAAAAACAGGATCTTTCATGCGGTTATGGATGTGCACTTCTAAGTAATCTGATACTAAAACGAAGTGGTATTATTTGGGACTTTTCAGAGGAATGTACCTTGATAATAATGTGAATGTTCACATCAAGATTAAAATCTTAAATTTCGCACTCTAATCGATAAGTCCTAAGTAAGAAAATGGTTCATTCTATTTGATTTATTTCTCTAACAAATCTATTCTATTACAAACAGAATCATTTTCGTTGCTTTCATTTATTTATGATGTCGGATCTACCTCATCTCTTATCTTTTTCTCTAAGTATTACATAATCTATTTATTTCATTACACCAATATTCATATAAAATTTAAATTTTACAAGTCATACAATGAATTGATTAAATGACATATATATAATTGGCAAAGAAAACTAAGGTTTTGGGTAGTAACTATGAGCTCATAATGTAACTTTTTCTTTCTTACTCTACCTCTCACAGTATGTATCTATGTGTTTTTATAAAAGACAAAAAAATGTAAAAACAGAGAGAGAGAGAGGGAGGGGGAGGGATAGAAGAAGGGGGAGGAAATATATGTATTACACAGAGAGATCTTTTACAAAAAAAACAATGAATGAAAATAAAAAAAGGAAAAAAACAAGAAATAATAGTAGAAGAACATATTCCTTTCAAGGAAATGATAAATAAATAAACAAATAAATTAATATACATAAACAAGAATCATTTTAAAAGTAAAGAAGAGGAAATAGATAGTAATGATCAAATAAAGCCCCCCCCCAAAAAAAAACAATCCATAAAATAAATAAAATTAAAAATAGAAACATCATTTGTGTTGTTTACTATTTCTCCTTAAAAAAAATTTACTTTAGATTGTTGCCTACTGATGACAAAATGGAGAGTTAGAGAGAGAGAGAGAGAGAGAGGGGGAGTACAGTGTGGGGTAAAAGTTTAATGTTATTTCATCAGTTAATGTGTTGTTACTTCCTGAATATATATAGTATACAGAGTGAACAAATGAACATTGTTTTGTTTTAATTAATTAGTTGCATCAGTTGAGTTTTTCTATTTTGTAAAGATCCTTTAAAATTTGAAATCCATTTTCATTAAGAAACCATGCCGACTAGAAAGTTATTTGAGTAGTTAACGAAAGTTTTATAACTGATCTAGGTTTGAGATTATTTGCAACGTCTTCAGTGTTCTGGATAGTGGCTAGCAGTAGAATCAAGTTTGACCCGCGTTTCGCCTTATTTGGGACTCATCAGCTGGATGTACCTGCATCTCAGAGTTGATGTTCACTCTGAGACTCGAACCCAGTACCTTTCACTTCAAATGACATCGCGTTATCCACTCAGCCACTGAGTCCTGATAGCCACTTGCTTGTGCAATGGGGTGAAGTTGAAATTCATTTAGTATTATTTGTTTGAATCTTCTTATTGATGTTTAGGACTGCAAATGATCAGTCTCTTATTGGTATATGTGTGAACATCAACTTTGAGATGCAGATACGTCCAGCTGACGAGTTCCAAATCCGACGAAACACACGTCCTGGATTCCACTGTTAGCCACTATCTATCCATCTTTGCTTATATTGCTTGTGAAATAAGGCTATATCGAGGTAATACGCACAGTATGCACATATGGTCTATAAGAGACTGATTAATTGCAATCGTAAACATCAATAAGAAGATTCAAACAAATAATACCAAGTGAATTTAGTCTTTAATGTTCAATGTTCGGGTACTTTTTTTCTGTAAGTCTATTTAGTGAGTGGTTGGTTGATTATGTAGTATGATTTTGATAGAATATTTGATTTTAAGCTGCAATTAAAGCTGTATTTTCGTTTCCCATTTAACTTATCGACCTGTGCTACATTCGACGTATTCATAACAAGCACTTATGGATTAATCTAGACGTTTGAAATGAAATTATTAGTGAGAACTATACTTTAATCAGTAGAGCTCATACAGTAAATGAATGGAGAGATGATAGTAAATACTAAATAAAACACATTTTATATGGTTGAAATCATGAGTCAATTGAAGCTAGACCACCATGGAAAACCTGGAAGCACTGGACGGCCGTTTCGTCCTATTGTGGGACTCCTCAGCAGTGCGCATCCACAAAACCCCTTTCTGATAAAACACATTTATTGAATATCGAAAACAATCATCAGTAGGTGCATTATAATAGACATAATCTAATTAGGAGTTATAAATTTTGATTAAACATTCATCATAAGAACTTTTGAAATTATTCTATATGGAATTGTTATCGATAGCTTTATAGTATTGTAGTGAATGAGGAACTTAGGTAGGGAGAATACCAACTCATTATTTAACCCACAATTACAGAGTGACCTCATAAAATATGAAAAGTATACATTGAATATATTATTTACAAATCTTCCTTTAGTTGTCCTGTACGTGCTTCATAATTCTTCCATTTCTCTTATTATTATTACAATTACTTTGTGTTTCCCTTCCTGTACTCTTCAATTCAATCTTCTTCTGTCAGGCATTCTACTTCCGATTGATGAGACATACAACTTATTTCTGTCAGTATAAGTAACAAACATCACAGTATAATTACTGGTAAGTCCTGGGTTCGAATCTCGCGAGGCGAGATCGTGGATGCGCACTGCTGAGGAGTCACACAATAGAACGAAACGGTCATCCAGTTGTTCCAGGTTTATCATGGTGGTCTAGCTTCAGTTGACTTAATAACTCAATTATTGGAATTACTATAATATCCACAAAAACGTCTTCTGATAATAATCAACATATGCTCACTAGTAACTGGCTTCAAGAGGTATTTTCTGGAGTTCTGATGAAAAGCTGTGACCAATGGAGTTAAACCGGGTCTGTTGTGAGATAGTAACTCACTGAAGGCAATGGTGGACGGTTGCTCGATTTCGTGGATTAGTTGAAGTTAAACATTAATACCGTTGGAAGCCAGCTCAGTGGTCTAGAGGTTAAACGTTCGCACGTAAGACCGAATGTCCGAGATCCGACTCTCATGCGTGTGATCGTGGATGCGCACTGCTGAGATGTCCCACAATAGGACGTAATGGCCATCCAGTGCTTCCAGGTTTTCCTTTGTGGTCTAGCTTGAATTGACTCATGATTTCAACTATGAAAATACTGAAATCTCCACAAAAAACCCCTTCTGACTAAATCATTCGTTTATTGAATTTTTATGTTTCTCTTATATGAAGCTACAGTTTTTATTCATAAATTATTGTTGTATACTTTACTATTTCTAAATTAGTGCTAACTAATCACTGGTTTTGTTCTATCTATGGTTTGTCGCCCTATATGGTCAGTTACTTAGTGAGTAGAGTAAAGAATAATAGATAGCTTAACCTATTCACTGTCTTCATCTTATAATTGGGTGGTGAATTTGAAGAGTTCATCTACTAATAGACAGTAAAATTCCCCTAAGTCATTTTTTTTATGATCACTAACATATTAATTAACAGGAGGTCATTGATCTGATAGATAATAAAGTGAACAAATCAATCAGCTAACCTTAAGATACATTACTTCCATAATGTTTAACCTTATAATGTTATCTTCTCATCTTGTCAGTTAACTTCTCTCTCAGTATTGTTGAACTGATACAATATACATCAACTTGAATTAAGATATATATATATCTGTTCCAAGTCTAATATTATCAATGATTAGATAAACAACTAAGAATAATACTTAAGAACCTTTTACTGTTTACTGAATAAAATTAAGTAGTATCTAACAAATGAAAATAAAACCACTCACGCAATAATTCAAGTCATGAACATTTAGTTAGCCAGTATCTTTGATTTAAAATAAATTGAAAGTTTATTGTTTAAGATAGTTTATGTAGTCGATTTAATACAGTTGTAGAACACATATCTATTCTTTCAATGTATTATAGATGCTGATGAGAATCAGAGTAACAGCAGTTATTCTGGAAATAATGTCAGTGAGTGATAGGAGTTCCATTATTGACAAATATATGTACATAGGCAAACGTACATAACTAAGTAGTATTCGGTTTACATTTCTGCACATCAGAAGTGTGTGCTGCATGCTTCCACATAGGCAGCATCCTTTAATAATCAAAAAAACAAAGGCCCCACTTACCCTGTGAAATAAACCCTTGAACAAACTCTCATTAAAATCACAGGCATCATTAGCCATCTCATTAGTAAAATTATGAATAGGACACATTAGCATACATAGGTACCGACTGAAGCTTATCTACCAATCCAAACACCACTGCACACTTTGTTTACCACAGTGGAATGATCTGGTTTCATTAGCCGTGGAAAACATGTTTGACTTATTGTATCACTCTCTAGAGATGTAGCCACCTGACGAAGCATGAGCCTGAATCTGACTTCTAGCTTCAGTCCTTCTATTCTAACCCTGATGAATGTTATTATTATTGGAAAATGGCGATAGCATTGGAGTTGACTGAAACAAGTTGATATAAAGCTAGTTAAAAACTATTATTCGAACTAATTAAGTGACGGACTGACCTCAGATAGATGACCGTTGTACATTAGGAGAAGCTGGACAGTTTTTTCATCATAGTATGTACCTCGCCAACGGCGAACATTTACAACCTGTCCACAAAGGACTAAGCCTAAGATCTCGCTCATAAATCCTTAGCTCCTAAATTACTGACCCAAGATTCAGTGAATGAATTATCCAATGAATGACTATTTTCTATTGTCTTATGTGGATAACTGTCTTACAATCGACATGACTGAACTCCACTAATTATGGCTTCTTACTAGAATTTCAGGAATTACATATGGAAGTTAGTCAGAGAACAGGACTAAGTAGCTAGCTATTCATTGCTTTCTGATTTTTGCAATAGTTTCCATTATTTTCTGTTTATTATTTTCACTAACTAAGGTTTATGCACTTGTTTGAATACAGGTTTATGTAAGTGAGACAGTATGTGTACTTTGATGTAAATGAGTCCTCCTAAATACACTTATATTCATATATCCTAGAACGAAACGGCCATCCAATGCTTCCAATTTTTCAATGATGCTCTATTATTTATCAGTTCTGGATCTCAATGAAATCTCCATATTATCAGAAGAGGTTTTTGTGGAGATTTAATATTTTAATAGTTGAAAGAGTGAATCAATTGAAGCTAGACCATCAGGGAAAACCTGGAAGCACTGGACGGCCGTTTCGTCCTATTGTGGGACTCCTCAGCAGTGCGTATTCACGACCTCGCCTCGCGAGATTCGAACTCATGACCTACCAGTCTCGCGCGCGAGCACTTAACCGATAGACTACTGAGCCGGCCGTCCAGTGCTTCCAGGTTTTCCCTGATGATCTAACTTCAATTGACTCTTTCTTTCAACTATGAAAATCTCCATATCTCCATAGTGAAAATTTATTTCACAGTTTATTTGTTATTGTTGTTTTTTTTTTTTTCATCATGTATAATCTACCAGTCATTTCTGTTGTTTCAGCTAACTTCTTAATGTTCAACGAAAAACACAAAAAAATGATATTCGTGATGAGATAAAAAATAGAAAAAACAAATCTAAATATGTTTCCTTTTGTTTTGTTTGTTTGTTTTTAATGGATGAAAAGAGAAATCTAGAATAATTTGTAAAATTGTTATCTTTATATAAATTCGAATTTATATTATGGATGGGTGGGGGGTGTTTGTCGGGTTGCTGAGTGAATGAGTGAGTGGGTAGGTGGGTGGGTGGGTGTTTGTGTGAGTGAGCAAGCGAGCAAGCGGATATTTATTAAACATGAATACTGTTTTTTTTTTCCATTCACTAGATCATTCATTCAATCTATCTATACATAGTGACTGTCATTTATTTGTATTTTTGATCATAATAAAAAAGAAACTAGTAAACAAGTGGTTTTTCTGTTGTTTTTTTTGGTTACTCCTTTTTTTTTCTTTTTCCCCATGTTGTATCATCTCAATTTCTCGTATTGTTTACTTTAAATTCATCTATACTTTGTCTTAAATATAAAAAAAATCAAACAAATGAAAAGAAAAAAAATAACATGTTGATTTGTTACTCAATTACTTATTTTTTTTTAAAAAAAAAGGGGAATGAGAAAAAAGAACAAACAAACAAACATCCATAGTTCAGATAATCATTATGATAACATTTTTTTTATTTTTTTATATTTCTCGTTTCTTTTTTTTTCTTTTTTTTTGATTTGCATTAAATAGGGAAATCAACATAAGAAAACAACAAAAACAACAACAAATAGTCAACAATTAAATTAGTATTTATTGAGATGTGTATTTATGCGGAAAAGAGGAAAGAACATATTATACCGGGAAATAGAAGGAGATATAAAATGGATGAATGGTAACTGAAAAGAATTGAAAAGGATTGCTCAAGATAGGGTTGAATGGAGAATGTTGATAGGCGGCCTATGTTCCTTCATGAGGGGTAACAGGCGTAAGTAATTAAGTAAGTAAGGTATGGGTGTTTGTTTAGTTGAATCCACAGATATTGTCATTTAGTCAAATGTTTTTTATTAAATTTATGATAATAACTAGCAAGTTCTTTTCGTTAATACTAGTAATTTGAATAAAAAACTCCTTATAAAATGATCTTTCTATTTCAAAGTTACTGTAGAATATCATCGTGAAGCTGTAATGAATGAGAACTTAGGTGTGAACAGTTAATTTACAGAATATCTTGGTCAAATATGATAACCATACGCTAAATACTTCACTTGAAAATTTTCATCATTTGTCTTTTACATTACGTATGTTTCTTCCGATTTACACTTCCTTCCGATTTCGGTTCCTGTTTTCTTCAAATCAACCTCCATAGCCTTCTGTTGCCAGATTATCCAGTTCTATTAGTTCACTTAGTATTAATTGTTTGAATCTTTTCATTGATATTTAGGACTGCAATTGATCAGTCTCTTATTGGCCATATGTGCTAGCCACTATCCATCTTTGCTTATCATGCTTGTGAATTAAGGCTATATCGAGGCAATACGCACAGTATGCACATATGCCAATTAGAGACTGACCAGTTGCAGTCGTAAAAACATCAATGGGACTATTCAAACAAACAATACTAAGTGAATTTCAACTTCACCCCATTGCACAAGCAAGTGGCTATCAGGACTCAGTGGCTGAGTGGATAACGCGATGGCGTTTGAAGCGAAAGGTACTGGGTTCGAGTCCCAGAGTGAATATCATCTCTGAGATGCAGGTACATCCAGCTGACAAATCCCAAATGGGACGAAATGTGAATCCTGTATTCCACTGCTAGCCACTATTCATCTTTGCTTATAGTTCTATTGGTGTTACATAATGCTCATGTCTATCGACGTAAGTACGATACACCACAATATGAGTTACACATGTAATATGTGTATTCACTCTTACAATTCAAACAAAATTATCATGAAGACAATCTTTAAGAAAAAACACACATGTATAACACGGATGAAATAGCGAAGAAAAAATCATATGACTTACCCTATGATGATTGGAAGTAAATAAATTCGAAGTAAGAAAAGTATTAAAGATAATGAAATAAAAGATAACAGTCAATTTACCTGTCCAAACAAATAGCTACTAAGTTGAGTATTGATGCAGTACAGAATAATACATCGAACATAACGAATACATCACAGATCATTGTTCCAAAAACCCAATAACCATTAACAACCTAGATGAATAGATGGTTGCAAGAAAGAGAGAAAGAGAGAGAAACAAAATAACAATCATTATGATAGTGTAAACAATGAAATATTTACTCACGTGTTATTGAAAAAGGTATAGACAAATAAAAACAAACAATATCATAAGGGGGTTTTGTGGAGATTTTTAGTAATTTTATATAGTTAAAAGCATGAGTCAATTGAAGCTAAACCAACAAGGAAAACCTGGAAGCACTGGACGGCCGTTTCATCCCAGCATGGGACTCCTCCGCAGTGCGCACCCACGATCGCGCCTGGAGAGATTCGAACGCAGGACCTACCAGTCTCGTGCCAGAGCCCTCAACCGATAGACCACTTAGCCGGCATCCAACGGTGTTAATGTCTAACTTCAACCAATCCACGAAATTGAGCAATCATTCACCAATGTATTCAGTTAGTTGTTATCTCCCAACAGACCTGGTTGAACTCTATTGGTTACGGAGATATTTTCTGGAGTTCTTGTGTGAAGCAGTGGCCAATGGAGTTCAACCAGGTCTGTTGTGACATATGAACTTATTGAAGACATTTGGTGAATGATTGCTCAACTTCGTGGATTGGTTGAAGTTAGACAATAACATCATCGAATGCCGGCTGAGTGATCTATCGGTTAAGTGCTCCAGCAAGAGACTGGTTGGTCCTGGGTTCGAATCTCGAGAGGCGTGATTGTGGGTGCGCACTGCTGAGGAGTCCCACAATAGGACGAAACGGTCGTCCAGTGCTTCCAGGTTTTCCTTTGTGGTCTAACTTCAATTGACTCATGCTTTCAAATATGATTATTTTTCTACCGTTTTGACTTCAAAAAAATTCTTTTCTCTCCCAATGTTTTCTTTTTTATTTTGACCTCATATATTACAAAAAAACTTCTCATGTTCACTAAATATAAAAACCACTCTGATTTTTCTGTTCTCATATTTCAAGAAAAAGAAAAATTAATGAAACTATGGAAAAGAAAAGAAAAATATTTTTGTATATTAAATTGTTTTAATTGATTTGATTTCATTGTTCTTAATGTCAATTCCCTAATGGTACAAAGGTTGAACACATTAAAAACTGGTTAGGATAATACCAACAAAAGAATGGGTGTGAGAGTAACGGAGAAATACAATATTCGCGAATTTGAGAATGATTTCATTTGTTTATTTATAAACCAAGCTATAATGATGAAAACATTAAGATAAAATCGATGGATGGTGACTAGGAGTGGAATCCAGAAGGCACGTTTCGTCCCATTTGGGACTCATCAGCTGAATGCACCTTCATCACAGAGTTCATGTTCACTCTAAAACATGAATCGAGTAGCGTTTGTTTTAATCGTCTTCACGTTATCCACATCGTTACTGAGTTCTTATAACTACTCGCTTGTGGAATGGGGTGAAGTTTAAATTCACTTGATATTGTTTGTTTGAATCTTCTCATTGATGTTTGGGATCACAATGGATTAGTCACTTATTGGTATATGTGCATCCTGCGCAGATTGCTTGATTTGAGGCAATATCGAGGCTATCTTAACAACATACACATACGTCAACAAGAGACTGACTAACATCTCAGTGAATAACTCATACTGGAACTATGAAAAAGTATCGGTTATAATGAACTAAAAAAATAGTTCGAAATAACCTCGAAAGTCCTTTGTTCATTTTGTGTTATTCGACGCAACATTACCAATATGGCTTGGTTATTAATGAAATTCTAAAACGAAATATAACTATAATTCATTTGTATTGATTCTTGGAATCTTACAATTGATATTTAGGAGTGCAAATAAATCAGTCACTTTTAGGCATATGGTATATATTACATTCGGTTGAAGTGTTCCAACGAGGACGAAACTCTCGTCCTCGATTCCACTACTAGCCACCATACATTAATCTCGAAAATATAAGTTTTATTCATCTTATACTTATATTCAGTCATGACCGGGAACATAATGGAAGGTGTATAGTTTACTCTAATTTAAGTATCATAGCTATCCATTCAAACTTTTTAAACTCTCCTCTCTATCCCCGAACTGTTACTTTTTCCAAGTATCAGTATATACTATCATAAAGTTTGATTGAATATACTTAAAGCACGAATAAACATCGTTCTGATAACAAAAAAGCTTTACAATAATCTCCTTTTCCATATAATGCTATCCCTTTTGATAAAAAAATCATAATTATTTTAAACAAGAGAAAAATCCAACACGGAAGAAGGCCATAAAATTTCATTGAAAATGTTGATTATGTTGGTTAACTATGAACAAAAAAACAAAATAATATCATTCAATGGTTAACGTTTTTTCTCGAAATGTTGTTTTCTACAGGGTGGGGTTGCCGACCCAACACCAAATCCTCCTCTTTTATCCGGTCTTTGGATTGTCAGTAGCCCTAGAAGAGCTACAGGCGAAGCTGAAACTTTGAGAACTATCACAACTATTATCAAAATAGTACAAGTATTTACGAACAATCGTCTACACAAGATACTCAATGTCCGTTGACTGCACACAATCAGCAACAGCTTACTGTAGAAGAGAATAAAACTAGGTTCAAAATGAAGAGGAAATTGGGAAACTTATGCTCCTCCACGAGGGGTAACGGGAGTAATTAAGTAAGGTATTTAATTGTTTTTTCTCTTCCTCTTATATGATCTCAAGCAGTTCTTTTATTCACATAGGTCTCATATAGAACCAGCTAACCAGCTCTTGACTTTGTTACCAACTACATTTGATGTTTGTTTTGAAGTCGAAAAATTGATCATTTTGTCTACAATTATTGAAAGTGATTTTGATATGAGTTTAACATCAAATTTAACACCGATGAATGATAGATATCAAGCCAAGTGATTACACCACTACTTGGTCGATAGAATTGTATTCGTCTCAACAAAGATTACATAAGTACATCAAGTAGTACATTAAAAATAACTAGCTAAATTAACCAATAGAAAACGAGGTAGTAAACAGATAACCAATAAGAATGTAGAATTAACTAATAGCTTATTCAAATCTCATTGGATAATTTTTGTAATTGAAAAACTTGGCACTCTATATAAATATGATTCAATCATAAGCAGCTTTCCACTTTGATTTGTGAACTCCTATTGTCAAAGACTAGAAATGGACAAATTAAAAATGTACATTCATATATGTGTTAAACTGTAGAAATGTTTTCCTCTTTTAAAAGTCAATATTATTGATATTTTCCAGGTTTTCCATGGTGGTCTATCAATAATTAACTCATGAAGTCAACTAATAAATTATTACAATTTCCACAAAACACCAGTCTGATAATAATCATCATGTGCTCACTGGTGACCGGCTACAAGAGGTATTTCTTGGAGTTCTAGTGAGAACTTGTGACCAATGGAGTTCAACCGTGTCCGTTATTGAGGCAGTTAGTCACTAAAGACAATGGTGGATGGTCATTTCATTTCATTTATTTGAACACATAAATATTGGTACAAGGGGGCACCAGATATATATGCGCCACACAAAAAATTGTCATTTCATTTAATTGTGTATGAGTTGTGATACTGTCCAAGTGCCCAGACTGAAGCAGATGGTTTTCTTATGGAGCCACAACCGGAGCCTTCGACCTAAAGGTCTGATCCACAAGGCAGTGGAGTATCGTGAGGAGATGCAGTCCCATAGTTGCTGGTGACATACGGTTGGTTCATACACCATTTGTTCCCTCAGGATACTGTGACTCATGTGCACCATCGGTTTGGAATGAGGGTTTTCCAACTGCCCTAGATGGACCCACCGTGTCCACCAAGCTGGTTAAAGCTCCGGACATTCACTTTTCGTCCTCTCCATTTCGTAAACAACAATAATGCCACGAGGGGCTGTATACGCATGGCCGTGTGAGGGCATCTCGAGAGAGAGAGAGAGAGCGGACTCTCCCCACTCTCGGCCGTATCAGGGCATTTGGGATAGTCAAACAATTTTATAGATTGGTCGAAGTTAGATAATAACACTGTTGGATGCCGGTTCAGTGGTCCAGAGGTTAAGCGTTAGCGTACGAGACCAAAGGTCTTGAGTTTGAACCTCACATGTGTGATCGTGGATTCTCACGGTTGAGGAGTCCCATACTATGATGAAACTGCCGTCCAGTGTTTCCAAGTTTTCCACGTTGATCTAGCTTGAATCGACTCATGAATTCAACCATTAACTTACTAAAATCTCCACAAACCCCCCCTTTCTGGTTAAAATGAAGGTTAGAAAAAACAGTTTAATTTCTTTTTTTGAATTTCTAATTGAGGAAACAACAAAGTTTAAGAAAAATTGTTTACACATATTTAAATTCAATAACATTTTAATAGAAGATTAAAGAAATTACTTTTAATATTCATGTAACTATCAAGTTTATAATGAAACCATGAACATGAAACATTAAATCTTAATAACAATAGTAGTATTGATATCATCAAAGGATACAAAGAATCCAATTCAATTTAAACGGACTTCCTAAGCAACAATAAAATAATCACAGTAATATTGAAATTTTTTAAATTTCAATAGTTGTTTCCCAAATGTTTTATTTATAAGAAGGGGGTTTAGTGGAGATTTTAATAATTTTATATAGTTGAGATTATGAATCAATTGAAGTTAGACCACCATGGGAAACTTCGAAGGACTGGACGGCCGTTTCGTCCTATTGTGGGACTCCTCAGTGACAGTGCACATCCACGATCCCGCCTCACGAGATTCGAACCCAGGATCTACCAGTCCCACACCAGAGCACTTAACCGATAGACCACTGAGCTGGCCGGCATCCAACGTTGTTAATGTTTAACTTCACGCAATCCACGAAATTGCGCGACCAACTTCCATTGTGCTGAGGTAGATACCTGTCTCTACCTGACATGCATTAGCGCCACTGGTCACGACTTCTCACTAGAAGTCCCGTAATTATTTATATCCCTCTAACTCCTGTGTTTCATTTCATTTATCATCAATTAGCACATTGAATACGTACATAAATATATGAAATAACGGTTACCATAGATTCAGGCTTTTAAGATTAACACTAAACAAGTGGATTTATGAGTATACATTTTTTTACAGAGAATGATAGAATTGTAGACGTTTCTTTTATAGGACTTTTCATCTGAACAAATAAAATGGTTTTTCATTATCAGAAAGTGATATAATATAAATTTGTAAATCATTCATTACTGGCCAATTAAACTAGAAACAAAGCGCCTACCACGAAGTCTGGAAGTTCCAAGTTCGGTTCCAGGTGATGGAGCCATGAAAGCTCATTCTAATGAGAAGTCCCAAAATGGAGACAAAAAGTTGTCTACTGCTTCCTGGTTATCGACTGCTGTTTATCTAAAATCTCTTCGTGATGTAAACTAGAAAGTTCAGCAATCCCAATAAATCTTACTAAAAATATCACGTTGATTACGCATGGGATATTAGAAATATTTATGGAGTGGAATGTTAGTTTTTCAATCATAGTGGGTACAAAGATGGATGGTCGTTTGCAGTGGAATCCAGAAGGAACGTTTCGTCCTATTTTAGACTCGTCAGCTGGATGTACATGCATCCAAAAGTTCATGTTCGCTCTGGGTTTTACACCCAGTAGCCAAGTGGATAACGCGATGGCAGTACTGGGTTCGAGTACCAGAATAAATGTCAACTGTGGGATGCCGGTACATCCAGCTGACGAGTCCCAAATAGGATGAGACGTGCATTCTGGATTCCACCACTAGTCGTCATCAATCTTTGCTTATAATGCTTGTGATTTAAGGTAATATCGAAGCAATCTTAACAGGATTCACATATAGCCAATAAAAGACTGACCGATTGCAGTGCTAAACATCAATGTGATGATTTAAACAACCAATACAAAATGAACTCATAGTTGATAGAGTTTTATCATGAACAGAGAAATAATTGCAAGGAAAAGCAAAACAATTATATTATGTTGAATTTTTCTTGTATGTTATTTAGTAATTAATCCATCGAATGATAAATGGATGGTCCTTTTTCAAAGTTTAAATCATGAGTCCATTGAAGCTAGACCACAAAGGAAAACCTGGAAGCACTGGACGACCGTTTCGTCCTATCGTGGGACTCCTCAGCAGTGCACATCCATGATCTCACCTCGGGAGACTTAAACCCAGAACCTACCAGTCTCGCGCCAGAGCCCTCAACCGATAGACCACTTAGCCGGCATCCAACGGTGTTAATGTCTAACTCCAACCAATTCACGAAATTGAGCAACCATTCAGCAATTGTCTTCAGTGAGTTGTTATCTCACAACAGACGTAGTTGAACTCCACTGGTCACTGCTTCTCACTAGAACTCCAGGACATGTATCTTGAAGTCAGTCACTAGTTAACATATGATTATAATCAGAAGGGGTTTTTTGTGGAGATTTCAGTATTTTTCAAAGTTGAAATCATGAGTTGGTTAATAAAACTAGTATAATGTTCAGTGTCATCGAATACTTTAAAGTAGATGGTTCAGTTGCAAAGTTTTCTTTGTCGTTTTGAATGATATCATCACCATTTATTTCATGTAGAGGAAAGCTTCTAAGTTATTTCTTAAACTTTAAAATCAAATCAATCGATAATCAATAGACATCTTGATGAAATTGGGACATGTATTACATAGACAGAGATGAAGGGTACAAGGTACAATTATAAAAACATACTATGCAAGAGTGAATTTTACACTGGTTTTCACGAGAACACGACATCATCCAGGCCTTTACACCGAAGCCTATAGAATCACAGCTTAATCTTGTGCCGCGACTACACAGGTATAAAGATCCCTGGTGAGTTGCACATTCATTAGAAGTTGCAAACAAATTTAAGGTAACCGTTTCGTACATTTTTATCATCGAAATCAATACAGTCAGATAACCACAGAATTGAAATCGATTGGAAAACTTCATAATTATGGATCAAGGCAATTTTATATCAGTTAGAGAATTTCTAGAAACACATTACTTATATCGATCAACAATCTGCATACGCAATGATACAAATAGGCTCTGTTAACATATAAGAGAAGTTTTGATCTACTGTGTGATCAGAACTCAACGTAACAAAACAGTCGATTTGAATAGCTAGACAAATGAAGATAACGAAACCTACATAGATAACTGACTATAAATGAAGCCACCCAAACGAATTGATATAACATATTTGTAAAATAATTAAGTCACTTCTATTCGAAGATAGTTATCCAGAACGAAAATAAAAACCCAGTAGTAAAGTCATCTACTTCAGGGAATACAATAACAGCAATAAAGCTATCAACATGGACTCTAAATCTTTTCTATCATTTCAACAGTCTCATATCATCAAAATAATCAGAGAGCTGTATACATTGCAGTTAGCATTATGATTTATCAATTTTCAGGACTTCCGACTTATCACTGCTAGTTATAATCCATCTATTCTATAAAAATTGTATGAAAATGTCTATATCATGATATTCAGCACAGGCTGGACATTTAACAATTGAATATTCCAACAGCTTACGAATATTGATATAAAGACTAAATGAACCCAAGAGATCAGCTGACAACTCACCGAATTTTAAAACAAAAGATACTGAATATGTGCTTCAATATGAACATTAGTACTCAGATGCAAGCAGATCCTGTTTATGAGTCGAAAATAGTTCAAGAAACAAATCATAGATTCTACTGCAAGCCATAATTTATCTGTTTGATAAAAATCTTTCATGTTTCTGAACTATAAGGGTTTTTGGTAGATTTTATCTCTGATACGGAATATTTATTTATCAGTTTAGGATTGTGGAGATTGTTGAGTTATTGATTGAAATAATTAATTGATCAGTGTTAGACTACTATTGAAAACCTGTAAGCACTAGGCGGCTGTTTCATCCTCGTATAGGACTCCTCAGTAGTGCACATCCACAATCTCGGAGGCGGGATCTGGACCCATGACCTTCGGTCTCGCACTCGAACGCTTAACCTCTAGACCACTGAACCGGCATTCAACAGTGTTGATGTCTAACCTCAATCAATCCATGAAATTTTGCAACCATTTTCTATTGTCTGAGGTAGATATCTGCGAATATCTAACACAGATTAGCTTCACTGGTTACAAGTTCTCAATAAAACTCCGAGAATTACCTCAGAAAACTAGTCACTAATGAGTACATAGTATATCAGAAGGGGTTCTATAGATATTATAGTAATTTCAATAAATGAGATCATCCGTCCATTGAAGCTAGATCGCCATGAAAAACCTAAAATCACTGAATGGTTGTTTCGTCCTATTGTAGGACTCCTCAACAGTGAACATCCACGATCCCGCCTCGCGTGATTCGAACCCAGAACCTATCAACCTCGCGCATGGATGCGCACTACTGAGGAGTCCCACAATACGACGAAACAGCCGTCAAGTATATAATATACTTATTTCTTTAAATATGTACCTATCACAGACTAATAAATATCTACATTAAACATAGAGATCTAAAATTTATTTTTTCTCCTCGAATTTTTTCATAATGATTGAACAGATTGAATATAACTTGTGTATACTTCAAGAATTTTTTTTATTTTTTCAATTTTATTTTTTTCAATTTTTTTTTAAAAAAAAATAAAAAAAATAAATAAACAAATAAACATTTCACTAAACTATTTATTCGGATCTAATATAAGTTTTCTTTTTTTTTCTTTTTCCCCTTCATCTAATCTAATCAGTATTTTTTTTTATTATTAACTTAGAAATTATTTTGTTTAAATTAAATCTCAAAATTTTTTTTGATGAATTTTAATTGAATTAAAATAATTAGCCGGTATTGTTTTTTTTATTTTTTTCGTTTTTTTTATTTTTTTGTTTCTTTTTATTTATGCAAGTTTCATCAAAGGAATAAATAAATCCAAATGAATGAATGAAAAGAAACATTATCAGAAGGGGGGATTTTGTGGAGATTTTAGTAATTTTAATGTAGTTCAGATCATGAGATGATTGGAAGATAGCAACTCACTGATGATATTGGTGAATGGTTGATCAATTTCGTGAATTGGTTGAAATTAGACATTAAAAACGTTGGATGCCGGTCAGCTTAGTGGTCTAGAGGTTAAGTGCTCTGGCGCGAGACTGGTAGGTCCTGGGTTTGAATCTCGTGAGGCGGGATCGTGGATGCGCACTACTGAGGAGTCCCACAATAGGACGAGACAGCCATCCAGTGCTTCGAGGTTTTCCATGTTGGTCTAGCTTCAATTGACTCATGATCTCAACTCTATATTATTACTAAAATCTACATTAAACATTTTCTTAAACCAGATAACACATTTTTCTTTATCCGAATTTCATTTAAAATTATTTTTACTGACAGTAACCGTTTTTACACAGTAACGATATCTATCTATATATATGTATGTATATATGTACATATTGGTGTTCCATCTTTTTGTTCGTATTCACAGTCAAAATGCTTGTAAAGGTGTGTGTGTGTGTGAGAGAGAAAAAGAGTTACCAAGTAAACGACATCATAAAGTCATTACTCATAAAAGTGATAATAATGAAGGAGATTATACTGAACATTTATTTTTCAGTATGAGGTACACATCACAGAGTGACATCAATTGAATTAGTAATGAAATTCAAAGGACACTGAGCAAATGTACAAAAATCAATGTAATCAATGGTAATAATTTGCTCAGTAGTAATTTGCTTTGAAATGACATCCCTTTTATTTTGATAAGCGCAACCATAGACTATGAAGCCAGCCAAACTAAATGTGGTGGTCTAGCTTCAATTGACTGATGAATTCAACTATAAAATTAATAAAATCTCCACAAAACCCACTTCTGATAATAATGATCATATGCTCACTAGTGACTGGTTTCAAAAGGTATTTCCTGAAGTTCTGGTGAGAAGCCGTGACCAGTGGAGATCAACCAGATCTGTTGTGAGATAGTAACTCATTAATGACAATGTTGGACGGTGAAACAATTTTTTGATTAGTTGAAGTTGGACATTACCACTGTTTGATGCTAGCTCAGTGGTCTAGATGTTAAGCGTTCGCATATGAGACCGAAGGTCCGGAAGCAAGGCACTCAGATCAATCAGTAATCGAAAGACACACTGATTTACAGCCCAACTATCAACTTTTTCTTAAAATGTTAAGCAACAACCTAGTCGAAATTCAATTGAATAAAATATTTAACTTCAACACAGAGACAGCCGAAGACAACGGAGCCTACGAAGATAACAAGTAACGATCTAAACCACTAAAACAAACTAAGTTTAAACCTAGTAGAATACCTGAAAAGTTCACTTCTATATGAAGCAAGCGCTAATGATATTGTCCATAATGACAGTGAAAACTCCACAATTAAACCATTTACTTCAATGAAGTCACCACACTGAAATACATACACTTAAGCTACTAATCTTTCTCTTTATATCATAGAATTGATATTATCACAATAATAAGATTCAGTAATGTATAATGACAAGTGATAAATAACAGAAAATCTAGATATATGGTTTCTTGTCAACTATCTCCCATTGCCTAACAGATAAGATCATATAAAATTATGTAACCTATCCACTTAGATACAACACTTGATATAATATCAAATATAAAAATCAGAAAGGTGGTTTTGTGGATATTATAGTAATTTCAATAGTTGAATTCATGAGTCAATTGAAACTAGACCAACATGAAAAACCAGGAAGCACTGAATGGTCATTTCATCCTAGTATGGGAATATTCAACAGTGCACATCCACGATCCCACTCGTTTGGTTCAAACCTAAGACCTATTAGTCTCTCACGCGATTGCTTAACCTCTGGACCATACTAGCACGAAAAGGTCATCGAATTGTTCATGGTGGTCTAGCTTCAATTGACTCATGAATTCAACTATTCAATTTTTAAAAAAAATACATCAACTAGCATTGTATTCAACTTGATCATTTCTCATTTGGCAAAGATCAACAATCTAATCACCATAAACTTCAATCATTAAAATGAATGTTGAAAATTTTTTGCTGATAATCGATAAATTAGTATTAATTATTTGATAAATGAACCCTCTAAATCATTCATATCGAATGGGTTCTACTTATTTTTCCTTTTTTTTTTTGAAAGGAAAGATTAATCTATCGAAATAGGAAAAAAACAGTATTAAGCTTGTAAAACTATTGTCAGTGTTGTAGTTGATCTATACGCAATTAAAATATAGTAAGGACTTATATACATTTCATGAATTGATATGATTGTATAATGTAAGCTCCTAACTTAATTAAGACGAAATGGGACATTATCATGAATATTGCATTTATATATTTAGCAGTTGAATTCAGTACACACGCGTACTGTTGAAGAGTCCCACGCCGGGACGAAACGATCATCTAGTGCTTTCAGGTTTTCAATGATGGTAATCTAGCTTAAATAGACTTGTGAATTCAACTGTTAAAAATACTACAATTTCCATAAATCCCCTTATTGAGACTGTATATATCATTGTAATTTAACTATTTGTATTCATGCCTAGTTAATTATGACCTTTCATTAATATACATTCTTTTATTAATACGTATCGAGGCTCGTCACTGTCCAATTTACCTAATATCATCCTTGTCTATTTGAACTATATAAAACTAAATTCATTTAGTATTGTTTGTTGGAATAGTCCCATTGATGTTTTTACGACTGCAACTGGTCAGTCTCTAATTGGCATATGTGCATACTGTGCGTATTGCCTCGATATAGCCTTGATTCACAAGCATGATAAGCAAAGATGGATAGTGGCTAGCAGTAGTATCCAGGACGCGCGCCACTTCGTCCTATTTAGGACTCGTCAGCCGGATGTACCTGCATCTCACAGTTGATGTTCATTCTGGGACTCGAACCCATTACCTTTCGCTTCAAACGCCATTGCACAAACAAGTGGGCTATCAGGACTCAGTGGCCGAGTTTGGCGTTTGAAGCGAATGGTAATGGGTTCGACTCCCAGAATGAACATCAACTCTGAGATGCAGGTACATCCAGATGACGAGTCCCAAATAGGACGAAGTGTCGCGCGTCCTGGATACCACTGCTAGCCACGATCCATCTTTGCTTATATAAAACTAAGATGCGAAAATTGATCGACAAGTTGGCTTACAGATGTTTTATAAATCGTGTTAGCCAAAACTTTATAAATCCGAAGTAATTAGTGTCTATATTTCATTCATCATATTCATTATTATCAGCGATAGAATAAAACGTTGTCTACAATTTACATTATAAACTGATCTTAGTTAAACAACAACTGGAATGCCAAGAATCAATAGACAGCTATTTCATCCTAGTATAAGACCTCTAAGCAGTACTTACTCACGATCACAACAAGTTTAGGCTATTCAGGTCTCTTAAAGAAAACTTGCAAACCATTGAGTAAGTAACCAGTATCTGCAACACTCAAATAACCCAAATATTTCCTCTTGTTTTGCTTTTCTTGCTCAGATACTGGTAAATAAATTCTAAAGAAAAGTTGATGGGACTATAATTTATGAACGATCTTTCAGCGATGCTGATATGACCTTTAGAATGTCCACGTACTGACCAGGGTTAAGTGAGGGTTATCATTAGAGTTAGACATAAGGATTGGGAATTAAATTTGGAGTTTTCATCACAATCTGTCATCAGCTATAATGCTGAAATATCATTCAACCGTATGGATAAATGAGTTTTGTGCCAAAATTAAAGACTTACTATCTTAAATCTGATTAGTCCGTTTAGAGTTCAGTTTTGAAAAGTTGAAAAATTACAAATACCTTAGGTAATAAAATAGAAAAACAAGTAAACAGAAAGTATAGTCGTTTCTTTTTTTTAAATGTCAGAATCATATTACGCGTTGTTAGGTCAACCTTGAACGATTAGTAAAACGGGAAGGAAATTAAATAATTCAAATAGAATAATGAAAGGAAAATATATGACAAAACAAATTTTAGTAGTTTTCACTACCAATCTTTATTTGTATTTATCAATCCAACTGCTTCTGTGAAGTGAATTACATCGGTATCTGTTCTAGAGATTAACAATCCTTTATTTGTAAATAAACTCTAGAGTGATTAAGCAATGACGTGACTAAAACAGTCAACTGTTCTATTCTACTCAGAATGGGATGCGCACTGTTGAGGAGTCCCAAAATAGGATGAAACGGCCATCCAGTACTTCCAGGTTTTCCATGGTGATCTAGCTTCAATTGACTCATGATCTTAACTATATGAAATGTTCTATTCTAGCCTACTTAATTCATATAGATCATACGGCTAAAGGGAATGAATCGTTTAGAAGCAAAGATGGATAGCGGCTAGCATTGGAATCCAGGACGTACGTGTCGTCCTATTTTGAACTCGTCAGCTGAATGTACTCACATCCCCGAGTTGATGTTCACTCTGAGACTCGAACCCAATACCGTTCGCTTCAAACGTCACCAAGATACACACTTAGCTACTGAGTCCTGATAGCCACTAGCTTTTGAAATAGGGTGAAGTATAAATTCATTTTTTATTGTGTGTTTAAATCTTCCAATTGATGTTTGTGACTGTCGATAATATCGAGGTAATCCCAACAAGATGAACATATGCCAATAAGATACTGATTAATTGCAGTCCTAAACCTAGTAGGGAAATTTCAACAAATAATTACAAATGAATCGTTTATGGTAATCTTTCATGTCAATGAATATCTTTCAAAGTTTGTCTGATTCAGTGTTATTAAAACAGTAGAAATAATAGCTATTCAAATGAAAAAAAGCTGAAGTTTTGCATGCAAATAAATACTTTCAGCGGCTTCTTTTACATTAGTCAGCTTTAGACCTAATAATTCATTATCTTAATTATAAAATGGTTTGGTTTGACAAATGTACATGCCAACTTCCTTATGGTGAATAGTATCTTAATTGTTATCATCATATCTCGTATTACTATCATTACTACAAGTCTCATAAGATCATAATGAATAACATTCATATGAATTTACTACTTATTACTTATTAATACAGAAGGTTTATGGAGGCTGTTAGATTTTCATAGTGTGCATCATCGACTGATCTTAGCTAGCTGTTGGTAACCAAAAAGCACTGGATAGCTATTACTTCTGAAGGATGACAGTTCGTAGCCATGTGGATCAACGATCCAAAAGAGGATCATACCCTGTACATTCAGGTTTCGCGATGAATACCTAAGCTGTAGACCATTGAACTAGCTGTTTTAGTTTCTATCTTTAATCTATTCACAATACTGTATAACTTTAGTTCATTAACCTCGATGGATATCTGTCTCTTACTTATCCTTGGTTGAACTTCACTACTTATGACTTTTTACTAGAACTCCTGGAATTAAAGTGAGTTTGTTTCATAACAAGCACTTATATTCTATTTGTATTTTCCATTAACCATGTTGGAATATGACAAACTGATGTGTTTATATCAGACAGTTGTGGATAAATTTAGAGATTTAATGAAAACCGTGTTCTCGTAAATAACATTCATTCACTAAATGAAGGATAGTGTATTTACTTGAACACATAAACATCAGTACAAAGAGGCACCAAATACATATGCGCCACACAATAACAATGAGGGTAGTAGTAGTTAACAATGATTTAAGGGAAGGCTGTGGTAATGCTCAGGTGCCGAAACCGAAGCAGGTGGTTCTCTTTGGGGACCACACTTGCAGCCTTTGACCAAAAAGACCTAATCCAGAAGGCATTGGAATGAAATTGGGAGACGCAGTCCCATGGTATCCGATGACCAACAATAGTTTCATACACCATTTGTTCCCTTAGGATCCTCGAGCTGGTGTGTACCATTGTTTTGGAATGAGGGTTTTACAACTGCCCTAGATGTATCCTCCATATCCACCAACCCAGTTAAAGCACTGGACATTTATTTTTGTCCTATCAATTTCATAAACAACAACCCTATTGCGGAAAGGCAGTAAAGGACAAAGAAATAGTCAGAAATGTCAGATGCTGTATACTTATTGACCATTGAAAACTAGATAAAAATTCTCATATACAAGGGATTAGTTATAAGAATTTATTAAAAAGAATATACTCCATTCACTTCATATAATTACATTGGTCCAAGTCTTGTCATTTCACTTTAGAATAATGTGATGAATGGAATAATATAAAGAGTGGAGTCAAACTAATAGTAATAATATGGTATGAATTACTTATATCCATATAAGTAATATATGATGATAGTCGGGCATAGAATGTATTTTGGCAGAAGATCGTTAAAGGAAAGAACAGGAACGAAGCGCAATCGGTATAAAAATGCATGAACAAAAATAATGTACTCCATTCACTTCATATATGTGGATAACGCGAAGGCGTTTGAAGCAAAAGGTACTGGGTTCGAGTCCCAGAGTGAACATCAACTCTGAGATGCAAATACATCTAGCTGACGAGTCCCAAATAGGACGAAACTCGTGTCCTAGATTCCACTGCTAGCCACTATCTATCTTCGCTTATAATGCTTGTGAATTAAGGCAATATCGAGGCATTACGCACAGTATGCACATATGCCAATTGAAGACTGACCAGTTGCAGTCGTAAAAACATCAATGCGACTATTTCAACAAACGATACTAAGTGAATTTATATAAATCTTTGTTTTAATAAAAAGAATAAACTGTGTACATTTTTTTCTTTTCTTTTCTTTTCTTTTTTCTTGGTATTACACTCAAGTTAGTCAACCTTGAATTGTCGGTAAAATAAAAGAGAAAAGAGAGAGAGATAGAGAGAAAGAAAAAAACAATAAAAAAAGAGAAAAAAGATGAAATTAGGTCAATCAAATGAAATAACGTAAACTTAATGTAACGACAATAATAATAATAATAGTAATAATGAATATTCTAGAATAATAAAACTAAAAAATTTTTTTGTTTGTTTGTTCCCAGTATTTAAAAAAAAAAGATTGTTATGGTTGATAGATTTTTCTTTTAAAAGTATTTCTTTTTCTAAGTGGTGTATGGTCACCGGCTACCATGAGACTGAGTCTCTCAACATTGTTCACTATCTTGTGGATTAAGCATTTTGATCAAAGCCTGAGGGTGTGGACTCCTAAGAGAACCATATGCTTTGGTTTGGGCACCAGAACAGTACGACATTCTAGAATAATAAAACTAAAAAAACTTTTGTTGTTGTTGTTTATTTGTTCCCAGTATTTAAAAAAAAAAGATTGTTATGGTTGATAGATTTTTCTTTTAATATTGTTTTTTCCTATGTTTATAAGTAGTATATATAATATCTCACCAAAATATTGAATTATTTATTGAATGGATAATGTAATGTTGATTTAGTTTTTCTTTTTTTTGTTTTTTTCGCTTTTTTGTTTTTTGCTTTTTTTGTTTTTTTGCTTTTTTTTATTTTTTCGTGTTTTCCCTTCAATTTGATTGGATGATTTTGCACAATTTTTTTTGCGATTTAGAGTAACAAAAAAAAGAAACAAAAAAAGCGGTAAAAAAAAAAGAAATCAAAGATGTAATTGATATTTTTCTTAATATGAATAAATGAAAAGAATGAAATAGATTGAAATTTAGTTTAATAAAATGAATAAAAACAAACAGGAATTCTTTTATTGATTTTAATTGTGTTTTGTTTTTCTTTTATGATGAAAAAAGAACACAAAATGAAAACATTTATCTGAATTCCATGGGAGAACCAAGAATGGGGAGAGTCAGCTCTCCTTCTGAAAATGCTCTCACATGGTCACATGTATACAGCCACTGTCAGGAAAGTACTACTCACTACCTTCTTGATATATCTGAAGCGTTACGAATTCACTAGTAGCAAACGGAACAAAGACACGTGACCAGAGACCGATAACTAGCTATTCTGATGCGACCCAGACCTAGTTAACTAGAGTAAGAAGTCCAAGTTGGAAGCGGGGAAGTTATATTCCGTAGCAGCCAGAAGCACAGCAATCAAATAAGGGAAAAAGTCAAGCGTATTTATACAGCAACAAATTGTCCTTGGGCATCGTTAATAAATAGAACACACAAAGAAACAATGGACCAATAGCGTTTAAGATAGTTACAAGTGGGAAATATGATGTGAAGGTAAAAAGAGCGCGTTTGGCGCGAAAACAGCTAAATTCAAATTTCCAAAATAAAATTACAAAATTGAGCCACTTATCAAGTAAGTTCTGGGGATTTGACATCCCCAACACTTCTCGAGGTATTATTATTGTTTACGAAATTGAGGAGATGAAAAGCGATTGTCTGGCGCTTTAACCAGGTTGGTGGATATCAAGGATCCATTTAGGGGACCTGGGAAACCCTGATCCTAAAATAATGGTTAACATGAATTCGAGGATACCAAGGGAACAAATGGTGTATGAACCAACTGCTGGTCACCGAATACCATGGGACTGGATCTACCAACGTTACTTTACTGCCTTTTAGATTAGACGTTTAGGTCAATGGCTTGAGGAGTGGTCTCTTATGAAAAACACCTGTTTCGATTTGTGCAACTGTTCAGTATTCCAGCCCTAACACAAATCGAATGATGAAGTGTGGCACACATATATTCAGTACCTCCTTGTACCTATGTTTATATGTTTAAATAATAATAATAACAATAATAATAAATCATTCATAAAATGTAACTTTCATCTCTTTCTTTCTCTTTAATGTGTTGAGATGATTTACTTAGGTCAATAATTTAGGACACCTATTAATGTTACTGTGAATCTTCTTACTTATTTGACTTACATTTATTATGGACTATATTTAGTTAATAAATTTTCTTACTGTAAAATTGTTCTACCATAGTTTATAGATTTTGTAGACACAGCAATACTTCACAGTATATTAACAACATGATTGGTATAGTTCAGTGCGAGTCAATCTACATATTCATTAATGTATACATCATTAATCATATTTTGACTTTCACATTTAAACTTATAAATTGATCTGAGCTAAATCAACATCATTGAAAACCCAGAAGCACTGAATGACCGTTTCATCCCGATATGAGACTCCTTAGAAGTGTTCATCCACGATCTCGCGTGAGGGACTCGAGCCTAGGACCTCCGATATCACATGTTAATGCTTAAGCTCTAGACCACTAAATCAGCATTCAACAGTGTTAATGCCTTACTTCAATCGATTCATGATTTCCGTCAATTTTTCCCATACTGATATTTTAATTTAGCAATTTTCATTGACCTAATTATTTCTTGTATACTGATATGTAGACTTTATAAGCAAATATGGATACAAGTATATAACACTAAGTGAGATGAAGACTCTCTTATTTTTAATTCCCAACGTCATTTATTCATTATAATGCACATATTTTCAGAAGAGGGTTTTGTGGAGATTTTATTAATTTTATATAGTTGAAATCATGAGTCAATTGAAGCTGGACGACTATGGAAAACCTGGAAGCAATGGATGGTTGTTTCGTGCTCCCAGGTTTTCCATGGTGGACTTGCTTTAATAGACTTATGATTTCAACTATATAAAATTACTAAAATCTCCACATAACCCCCTACTGATAATGATCATATGCTCACTAGTGACTGGCTCCATGTGGTATTTCCTGGAGTTCTAGTGAGAAGCAGTAACTAGTGGAGTTCAACCAGGTCTGACATGAGATATCAACTCACAGAAAAGATTGGTGAATGGTTAATCAATTTTGTGGACTGGTTGAAGTTAGACATTAACACTGTTGGATGACGGCCAACTCAGTGGTCTAGTGCTTAAGTGCTCGCGCGCGAGACTGATTGGTCCTAGGTTCGAATCTCGCGAGGTGGGATCGTGGATGCGCACTTCTGCGGAGTCCCAAAATAGGACGAAACGGCCGTCCGGTGCTTCCAGGTTTTCCATGTTGGTCTAGCGTCAATCGACGCACATTTATTCATTTACATTCATCTCTTCATTATTGTTGATGTATAGACTATCTAAATTTTATTGAATAGTTTACATAGTTATTGAATCAATCTTCATAAGTTGTTCTCTTTATTTTATCGTTATAATCTTTTCCTTCGATTTATTTTAATAAACAATAATCTTGATAAACCGTTACACTTTGATTAGATAATAAAATGTTCTCAAATATTAGTCAAATTATTATTGGCCTAGTTCAGTGAGATTATAATTTATGGGCGAACTAATCAGATATAAAATAAAAGGTCATAAATTTGGGAGCGAAATTTATTCATCCATTTGACTAAATAATGTTTCGTCATTTTAGCTGATGTCAATTCGTGAGGGAAAATCTAAATCTTATATCTAACCTTAACCATCAACTGTAAATCATAATCCTAATTCTTCATACTGAATTATAACCTTCATGTGGTTCTAGTTAGTAGGTGGATAATTTCAAGGTCACTTTGGCGTCTTTCAAAAGTTGCCTACCAGGTAGTTCAAAGAAGTGAGGAAGGAATCATTGACCTTGATTTTATTTAATTTGGTACAACTTATATCTTCTTAACGAAGATGGTTATTTCTAATGAGATTTTAATCAATGGCAAAGGATAAAGTCATTAATGACATTGGTCACTATTCATTAATCTATCAATTGTACATAACAAGATGATAATGCCATTCAAGTCTATAACTAATGTATTGTGGTCTAATTATATCGATATAAGTAGTATATGGTGATGATCAGATATAGAATGTATTTTGGCAGAAGATCTATAAGGAAAGAACTGAAATGAAGCGCATTTGGTATTAAAATACATAAACAATGGAATTAGAGAAGATGGATTGATATTTACAGAAGGAACAGTGAAGATTGAGATAATTGATTGTTATTTTGCAAATTAACTGTTTACTGTATGGTTATCAGATTTTAGTGAGATAGTCTGTAATTTGTGTTTAAATACATTCCATTGTCCCCAACCGGTGTTCTATTCACTACACTAATATTATTACTAATGATGGAACATTCATTCATTCATTCATTTAAACTTCACCCTATCGCACAAGCAAGTGGCTACCAGGACTCAGTGGCCGAGTGGATAACGCGATGGCGTTTGAAGCGAGGGTACTAGGTTCGAGTTGTGGAGTGAACATAAACTCAATTCCACTGCTAGCCACTATCCATCTTTGCTTACAATGAGAACCTATAGGTTTTTTTTTCTTTTTAAGTTTACCGTTGTGTAACATTTTATTTCCTTTTTTTTAAAAAAAATATTTTGTTTCATTTTATTTATTTATATCACGCATATATATACTACTGACATATTGTATTACATTATATTGAATCAAACTATTGCTATTATTAATTTATATTTGTATTGCTTGTTTGAACCTTTGAATTGATATTCAGGACGGCAATTGATCAGTCTCTTAATGGCATACGTGCATACTCTGTGGATTGACTTGATATTACTTAAAGTTACAAAGCATATAAGCAAAGATGAAAGGTGGTCAGTAGTTAAATCCAAGACGCGCGTTTTGTGCTATTTGAGACTTATCAGCTGGATGCACCTGCATCCCATAGTTGATATTCACTCCAGGAGTCGAACACAGTACCGTTTACTTTAGTGTCGGAGTGAAAAACAGCTCTGGGAAAGAGGTACATCCAACTGACGATTCCTAAATATGATGAAACGCATGCCCTGGATTCCACCTCTAGCCACAATCCATCTTTGCTTATATTGTTATTGCTGTTAATAAAAGGAAAATACTTAATAGATAAGTCAATCCACATAAGATGCACTTATACTAAGTTGTGTAGATCATGCAGATCGTGTTTTCTAGGCGGTAACAATGAAGAGAGGTTTCTTCAAAGACTAAGCTATACTATAGTTGAAATCATGCGTCAATTGAAGCTAGACTACCATGGAGAACCTAAAAATATAGGATGGCCACTTCGTCATAGTTTGGGGCTCTTCAGAAGTGCGTATTCACGGTCCCGCCTCACGGGATTCGAACTCAGGACCTATCGTTCTCGCGCACGAACTCTTCAACTCTAGACCACTGAACTGGCATCCAAAGTTGTGAAAAGATCAAAGATAAATCTTAAATCATGAGATACTAAAACATAACAGCATATTGAAACCAGCTATCTAGCTTTTAAAGGTCATGTGTGGGTGCTGTTAAATAATCCTGAAGCAATTCTAGTACTTTTCTTGTCTCAGTGATTCATCGACTTATGTCAATCCTTGTTCACTTCTGTAGCTAAGCCAACTGAAGCCTAACTATTGAGTCTTTCTAAACATGAAGATCAGTTTCTAGCCTCCAAAGTTCTTATAAGGTTTGTGAATTACAAGATGTTGGTATTAGAGTATTAATCGATTGTTTGCAATACGGTAAACAGATTTAACCAGGTTCCTGTGTTCAATAAATGTGGGCAATCGAACTATTAGTATTGTTTTCTCTTTCAAGATGTAAGTTCTTCGGAATAAAACTTCTTCAAAACTTATTTTTAGTCGTTCAGACAGAATCTTGTTGTTTATATATAATTTTGTAAGTTGTACTTCACCAGGGCTAAGTAAGCACTGATAAACATTTGTATTTAACTTACTGAAGGTTTATTTTAGAAAAAACCATTTAGTCCTAAGATCTTTAGCTGTTATCGAACAGCAGAGAACCGTAGTCTCAAGGTCATAGCTTATAACATATCTAGATAGTTATGAGATTGAACTAAAGACCGGGATAATTAAAGAGGTAAAGAATCCGAGCGCGAGACTGATAGGTCCTGGGTTTAAATCTTGCGAGATGAGATCGTGGATGCTAACTGCTGAGGATTCTCACACTAGGATGAAGAGATCATTCAGTGTTTCCAGGCTTTCCATGTTGGTCTCAACCATAAAATTGCCAAAAATCTATACGAACCCCCCCTTCTAACTGATCTATGAGCGGAACATCTTCACATTGATCCTTATTTGTAAAATATAATTAATCTATTCACAAAGAAAATAATGATCATACTAATTATAGAATTTTTCTCTCATTAATACTAAAATCTATTTCTCTTCTCAAGATTCAATCTATCTGAAATCTTTAATTTTTTGCGGAAAAGCAAAAAAAAACAAAAATTCTTTTCCTTAATTAATTCATGAATTAGGAGAGAGAAAAGAAAGTTTTCTATGGAAACAAACAAAAAAAACAGAAATCGAAAATTCTAGAAAACGTAGGAGGTATCATTCGAATATTTTGAAAATTGATATAAATGATAAAAAATATATAATTTGGGGTGTAATGTACAAGTTGGATGTAACATATATTGTGGTGTGTGCTACTGATGTGGACGGATACAATAGAAAGTGGAATGCCTGGCAGTAGAAGGCTGAGAAGATCGAAGAAAAGAGAACAAGAACAGGGTGTAGTGTCGGTTGGTATGTTAAGCCCATATACCATATTATAGATTCTGGACAAGCCAATTTACCCATCCATCATGAGTCCCGTTTCGACCTTGTTAATTATTCACTTATTAACGCCGACTATTTTTAATATGAGCGTAGGTGTGTGTTCACTTTTTATCTTATTCACCACATGTTTATAACTTATTCTTGTCTGACTGTAAATATTGATTAACGCTTGATTATGGTGAGTTGGCTTACCCGCCATCCCCAATGCGCGTCATTTTTGTTTCGCTCGCTGATACTTACAAATTTCTGGCCTGTGTCATTTGTCAATAAAACTGTAGCTGCCACTTCTCTTTGCCTTCTGATTTTACGCACCGTTAAGATTGGTATTATAACGCTTATCGAGGTGAATGATTAGCGAAGCACGGCACTATAAGAGAATGATTGGTGTGGAAACGAAAAAACAATGAAGTCTGAGACGATTGATTGACATTTTGCAAATGAAGTATTTAATGTATGAGTCTCAAATATTACTAAGTTATTCTATAATTTTGTATTGAAATACACTCGATTTTTCCCACTGGTATTGTCATTCACTACAATATGACTATACATGTTATGAACGAACACTTAGTTATATTCCAATTCCTCTCTGTTTCTATATCTATTCTCTTCAGTTCCATTTTGTTAATTTTTTGTTGCCAAGCATTCCACTTCTGATTGGTGTTACATACTACTTATATCTACTAACATAAGTAGCATACATCATATAAATACATATAGAATTCTGTATTATTTACATATTATATGTAGTATGATAGACTATATGATGTTACCAATGTGCACAAATTCCATTCTTTGTTAAAATATTTATGTTACATTCTTTATAGGTAGGCAGAAAAAATATTCAAGATTTCTTTTTTTTCGGTTGAAAAAATTCCATAGTAACAACCTACTTTAATGAACTATTCGATTACTGAAATGATTGATTTAAATGGAGAGATTTTAATGGTTAATTAACTATTTGGTTGTTTTTCAATGGTAACGCAAATATTACAACGTTCAAAACTAAAGGATATACCAATATAGCTTAGATGGAATGTGAACAGTATTAGAATCCGAAATTGGCGTTTCGTCCTATTTGGGACTCGTCAGTTGGATGTATATAAATCGAATTTCATAGTTGAATTCATTAGTCAATTGAACCTAGATCAACATTGAAAACCTAGAAGCACTGGATGGCCGTTTCGTCTTAGTATGGAAATACTCAGCAGTGCACATCCTTGATCTCGCTCATAGGATTTGAACTCAGGACTTATCTGTCTCTCACAAGAACGCTTAGCCTCTAGACCACTGAAATTTAATCAAGATTATCAACAATAGGATAAACCAAATCATTTCAAAATGAATTTAAAAAGTTAAATCAGTTAAGATCATTTTCGTCAAATACTGTGAATAACGTAAAAAGTATGAACGAAGAATGGAGAGTCAAGGCTGTCGAATGAACATCCATGAGTAGTTACAGATGAATTTGACGTAAATTGTTTTGTATATTTTGTTATAATCGAAATCGATGCAGTCAGATAACCACAAAATTGAAATTGATTGGAAAACTTCAAAATTATGAATCAATGCAATTTTATATCAGTTAGAGAATTTGTAGAAATATAGTACTTACATCGATCAACAATCTACATACAAAATGATATTAATCAGTTCTGTGAACCTACTAGAGAAGGTTTGATCTACTGTGTGATCAGAACTCAATGTAACAAGACAGTTGATTTGAATAGTTAGACAAAACCTACATAGATAACGGGTTACGAACGAACTTACCCAAACGCAGTGATAAAACACGCTTGTAAAATAATTAGTCAGTTTTGCAAATAAATACTTATCTGTAGTTTAAAAAATCTTTTCGAACTGTCCATATTTTTTTAATAAATATAAGCGTTTGTGTGACAACACAGATTCTAAGGTTCGAGTTTTGCGTACGGGCTCGTGGATACACACTGTGAAGAAGTCCCACACTAGGGCGAAACGAACGTCCAATAATATGTTTGAGTTTCATATATGAAGAGTACTTTGTTATATTCATGACTTATTGCATGGATGTCTCTATATCATCTACAAGTTCGAAGACCTGCACATTATTCCTTAACTCAATATTTTCAGTTAATCATCAATTTGTTCAATTTCGTTTCAAACGCCATCGCGTTATCCACTTAGCTGGGTTCGAGTCCCAGAGTGAACATGAACTCTGGGATGCAGGTACATCCAGCTGACGTGTCCAAAATAGAACGAAACGCGCGTCCTGGATTTCAATGCTAACTACTATTCATCTTTGCCTACCAAAGTTAAAAATTGTCTATAAAAATAGAACACTTTCGTATATGAACATGGTAATAACGTGAATTATTCATTTTAGAAAAATTCAAGATTTTGCATAAATAACTAAATAGAATACTGGAGCCCATGTGCACCATTGGTTTGGAATGAGGGCTATCCAACTCCCCTAGGTGGACTTTCCGTGTCTACCAACCCGGTTAAAGCGCCGGACATTCACTTTTCGTCCTCTCGATTTTGTAAACAACACGCGTGATGCGAGAAGGCAGTGAGTAGGACTTCTTTTGCAGAAGCTATATACGCGTAGCCATGTGAGAGTATTTGGAGAGGGAGAACGAACTCTCCCCACTCTCGGCCGTACCAGGACATTTAAGAGCTGGTAATTGTTTACTGGCATTGAAATCACAAATCGATCAAATTTAAACAACCATTAAAATTTACAAACCATCAAATAGATGTATCATCCAAGTTCGAGACAGTTATGCTCTAATCACATTAAAATATAACTGTACAAATCCATGGATTGATTAAAATTAAACTACGTAAACTCAACACATTAAAAATTAGGATTTCATTAAGAGAATTCAAAACCATAAGTTCAATGACCTATGGTAAGATCATAGATCCTCATTTCTGAAGAATCCTTTACTAGAACAGGTCATTAATTATCAGTTCAATAAAAATCATTTTATGCTTCAATACACAACATAATTACATCATTCCAATCTTGTCTCCATGACGTTTTTTTTATCTTTTTTTTATTTACCAAATTCCTTTTTTTCTTTTCCACTTGTTTCTTATATTTTTTCCTTTTTTTATTTTTATTAATTTTCCTTGTCTGTTTCTGGTATTTGGATAACAGACATAATAAAAAAGAAAAAAAAACCGATTCAAGAATTTGAGATGGTAAAGATTGTATGATTCTTGTTTGTTTTTTTTTTTGTTTTTTTTGGGGGGGGAACCGAAAAAACAAAAAGAAAATCCATATGAAACTAAACAGAACAGAAAAAGTGATCCAATTGTAACTATGAGAAGAAAGTTAGATCATACAAGTTATATTCTGACATATACCGTGGTTATTATAGGGAAATCGGGGGGGAAAAAAAGAAAAGGTTTATTTTATTAACCAGATGTTTAAACATGTACTGTTATTGTAATCTAACAATAAATTACATGGTTACTTACTAAAACAAGTAACATGAATAAGTAACAAGAGTTTATAAAAAATATAGATATTTGTGATACTTTAATATTCTAATCAAAATCTGTTACTAGTTAAGATAAGTTGGATGAAATAATCATTATTAATTAAAGCTTAAAATAGTATGAACTTTCCATATGGTCTAACAATTAGTTAAGTGGAAATTGTCAATATACATCAACTTTATCGACTATGAGAAGGCGTTTAACAGCGTGGACTGGAGTACATCATGGAAACTTCTTCGACATTATGAAATTCCAGAGAAGATTGTCAACATGATCTGGGACTCATACGACGGACTACAGTAAAAATTCGTGCAGTGGGGACAGCTGACAGATGCATTCACAGTAAGGACTGGAGTCAGACAAGGTTGTCTACTCTCCCCCTTCATATTTCTTCTGGTTGGATTATGAAGACTTCGACATCTGAGGGGAAACACGGAATACAATGGACATCACAGAATCAATTAGAAGATTTGGACTTCGCAGATGACCTAGCCCTTCTCTGTCATACACACGAACAAATACAGACGAATACAACTAATGTGGCAGCAGCCTCTGGATCGATAGGCCTCCACATTCACAGAGGAAAAAGCAAGATTCTCAAATTCAACATGGAGAACATCAACCCAATCGCATATGATGGAGAAACTCTGGAAGATGTGGAATCTTTCACGTACCTGGGAAGCACAATTGATGAACAAGGAGGAGCTGATACAGACGTAAAGGCGAGGATTGGCAAAGCAAACACTTAATTCCATATGGAACTCAAAATAACTATCAACTAATCTCCAAGTCAGAATCTTCAATATGAACGTCAAGACAGTCCTACTGTATGGAGCTTTATGTCACGTTTTAACATGTTTAGTATTTGGCTGTCAGTGAAGTATACAATATGAGTTTCGTTTTATTAGAGATTCATTAACTGAGCATACTTGTACTTTGTTGGTGATATTTACATTAAGATTATAATTGATTACCTATCACTTCAAACATCAAAACGTTATTTACTGAACAACTGAACCCCTATCATTACTCGCTTGTGATATGTTGAGCTAATCAGAAGTAGCCAAATGATAAGGTCAATTGATAGCAATCAGAAGTCATCTGAAGAACAATTGCACATTATTGACTAAGGAATGGATTTGTTATATACTAGGAAAAAGTAAGTACTGATAACTTACGGGACCTCTTATTAGACTATTAATCTATTTATATTCCTATGGTATAACTATTCAGTAACTGGATTATCTATGTCTATATTCATCTTATTACTAGCTTCATTTTGACTTATTGATTATTATTATATGATTTATTGTTCCTAAATTACACTCGGTTTATTGAGTACTGTCTCCCACGCTTCCAGCCACGTTTGGCTTGATTTTGTACAAATATTATTTTCTATTTTATGGTGTGGTGTGGTCTGCCTGTTTGGTATATAGACAAAGTATGTTTGAAATAAACGATTCGCATTACAGCAGCTGCTATTGGTGTTCTGGACTCAAGTGGACGGGTTAGGCGGATAAGGACCAATAAGGACGCTGGATTACTCATACTAATCGAACGTCATTGTCACAGTGTGAAGGTCATAGAAGGCGTATTCTATTGGTGGATAATTTACGCGAATTACGTCCTTGTTAAATTCGTAAGGTCATAACGAATCAGCGACGACCTTGGTCAAGTCATAACAATTGGCTACAGCCTAGGTCGAAAACATAACAGGATTAACCTCCTAATAGGTATTACAATATACTTTCTCGTCTATTCTTATGTTCATATGGTTTGCACGTAGCACATCAAGTATCATTATCAGTTATAGGACACTGCCCATCACAACAACTTATTCCAAAAGTATAAAGGTATTCTAAGAAGGCGGTTTCGTAGAGATTTTAGTAATTTTATATAGTTGAGATCGTGAGTCAATTGAAGCTAGACCACCATGGAAAGCCTGGAAGCACTTGACGACCGCTTCGTCCTATTATGGGACTCCTCAGCAGTGCTCACCCACGACCTCGCCTCGCGAGATTCGAACTCGAGGACCTACCACTCTCACGCCACGTCTGTTGTGAGATATCAACTCACTGAAGACAATTGGTGAACTGTCGCTCAACTTCATGGACTGGTTGGAGTTAGACATTAACACCATCGGATGCCGGCTCAGTGGTCTATCGGTTAAGTGCTCTGGCGCGAGACTGGTAGGTCCTGGGTTCGAATCTCGCGAGGCGGGATCATGGATGCGCATTGATAAGGAGTCCCATAATAGGACGAAAGGGTCGTTCAGTGCTTCCAGGTTTCCCATGGTGGTCTAGGTTCAATTTACTCATGATTTCAACTATAAAAAGGTATTCATTTGAATTTGTAACCTCCCATCTATATTTCATAAAAGTGAATGAATTCAATACTTATCTAATCAAAACATAAGACTAAATGCTAAATCACCCTAATCCTTTCTTGATACACATCAAACATTAAAGAACAATTCTAACTATGAATAATAAGGAATTATCTACAATGACTGAATGCAATATTTCCATTTATCACTATGTTTGTATTCATAGTATGAATGAAATTGTTGAATTACATAATTTTCAAGCCGAAAAGAAAAAAAGAGATGGCGACTGATTGTATCTGCTTTGTCAGTATCTGTGTACATTACAAAAAGACAACAACTAAATAGAGAAAGGATTTGATAATTGTTTTGATCTACTGTAATACATTTCAATAATGTTTATGTGATGAATAGATTTAAATATATATTCAGAAAGGGGTTTTGTGGAGATTTCAGTATTTACATAGTTGGAATCATGGTCTATCGGTTAAGTGCTCTGGCGCGAGACTGGTAGGTCCTGGGTTCAAATCTCGAGAGCTGGGATCGTGAATGCTCACTGCTGAGGAGTTCCACGATAGGACGAAACGGCCGGCCAGTGCTTCCAGGTTTTCCCTGTTGGTCTAGCTTCAACTGACTCATGATTTCAATTAAATATATATATTAATTTTCAATTCTTGTCATTAAGATATAACTAGGAGAATCTTAGTTTACCTAGTATCTTGTCAATAAATGAAAATCATATAATGTCAAGATAACCATGACAACATTTATTTAATTCATATTCCCTCATGTCATCTTTGCCTCTATTTGATTGATTAATAACAATTTTGTCTAATGAATTTACTTTGTTTGTTGTTACATATGAGCAATTATACTAATTTGGATTGTATCAGAATGGGAATTTGTGAAGATTGTAGTAATTTTAATAGTTGAATTCAGATGGAATCCTGAAGGCCGAAGGAGAAGAGGAAGACCAAAGAGCACAATACGCTGAGAAATGGTGATAGACATGAGAAAAATGAACAAAAGTTGGATAGAACTAGAAAGGAAGGCCCATGATGGAGTGAGTGGGTTGGAGAATACTGGTTGGTGGCCTATGCTCCATTGGGAGTAACAGGCGTAAGTAAGTAAACATGTGATTATATGAGAATGAAATGGTGTAACGTGGATGATAAATGAGTTTAAAAATTGAAGATAGTAATTCAAGGAAACGAAGAGAGAAAAAGAACATTATAACTGGTCATTTAACTTATATAAGAACTTTCGTCTAAATTAGAACGAATAGTTGAACTGTATTTGGGCTCCGACTAGATGTAAGACATTAAATAGGAATAATATATATTTGTAAAATCTCAGCGAATGAATTTGGAGTAAATTCAACGTTTCGCCTGGCAATCTGGTCGAAGCTTTCTTTGAAAAAGTTTGGACCAGATTGCCTATTTAATGGTCATTTAACTCTTTCTCTAATCTATTCAACAATGTAGCTTACATAATACAAATTAATTTTTCATTGGGTAACTATTTGTAAATCAGAGAGTATTGTGAAGGTTTCAATAAAGCTTGTGTAAAGCTCCTCAATGTTATTTTCTAGTCCTCAGATGATTATCACTTAGAGAGATCGTTAAATTGAAATAATCTTCACAAATCTTTCATCTTATCAGTGATCATCTTTTCATAACAGGGGATTTGTACAGACTGAAGAACTTCATAATTTACACCATGGAATTATCTTAGATAATTATTGAAAAGTAAGAGAGGGTGGACAGCTGTTTCATTCTAGTATGAAACTAGTTATCATTTTATGTGAAGGACGGGGATTTGAACCCCAGTGATGTTATTGGATATATATTACTTACGAGTTCCATATTGTGATAAAATCAATATTCAGTGTTTCCTAGTTGTTTATCCGAAGTAAAATCATGAAGATCAGCAAAGTGATCTCATTTCAACGAATTTATTATCAAGCTGTACAATCGTATCTATACATGAAAAATTTCTTGTTAAAGTACTAGTCTCATAAGGAAATATGAACAAGGAATAACCAAGATGATCTAATAGAAAGATTATAATACTAGATTACGTAATATAAATAATAACAATAGACTTAATTAGTTAGTAACGAATTATAACACAGGGAATACTAAGATGATTAAAATGTTTTTGTTACAATAATTGTAGGTAATTAAAAGTAATTGAGGTGAGAAATTAATGACGTGGAACAATTATGAATAAAATAATGAGAATAGGAGACATAAGTAAAGGGAGAAATGCAGTAATAGTAATAGTAATATTTAAGGCCACAGTAACGATAATGATAGGACGTACTTCTTTTATACACATAGTTCTGACTTGAGCTCATGGATGGTAAGAGCTTCGGCTATTTTTAGGAGCTGGATACGAAGAAATTTAGTTAGATTTAAACGAATCGTATATATGATCGAATAATCAAACTGTGGATCAGTAGAATGAATACAATCGATTAGATGTTCAAGTATGGAACTTATAATTGCTTTTCTCTCACATTTGTAAAACCACACTGGGACATGATCCCTTATCCGAGTTGAAAGCGAGTGCTGACTACGGTCAATGTACCATGCTCCATAAAATCAGGTGAACTGGTAGATGCACATGGAGGTGACCAGAGGAGGAAGTTTACCTTTTATGGATATAGAAAACAAGTTCCTTCTACTGAACGTTATTCGCAGTTTTGCCGCATAGAATGTTCTTTTTATTGCTATCGTTAAACGACTTGTATATATATGATTGTACAGCTAAATCATAAATTCGTTGAAAAGAGATTCATTCTCTGAACTTCGTGCTTTTAATGTTTAAATGGGAATTAACTGTCAATCTTCGAAGTAAACTGTAAAATCCTTGTTTTGTTTTAATTACAAGTAGTTAATTAATCCCTTGCTTGCAATAATTGTCTATCGTTATACATAGTTGTAAGCATGAGTAAGTTAAAGCTAGACCACAATGGAAATCCTGGAGGCACTGGACGGCCGTTTCGTCCTATTGTGGGACTCTTCGGCAGTGCTTATCCACGACCTCGCCTCGCGAGATTCGAACCCAGAACCTACCACTCTCACGCCACGTCTGTTGTGAGATATCAATACACTGAAGACAATTGGTGAACTGTCGCTCAACTTCGTGGACTGGTTGAAGTTAGACATTAACTCCATCGGATGCTGGTTCAGTGGTCTGTAGGTGAAGTGCTTTGGCGCGAGACTGGTAGGTCCTGAGTTTGAATCTCGCGAGGCGAGGTCGTGGATGCGCACTACTGAGGAGTCCCACAATAAGACGAAATGGCTATCCAGTGCTTTCAGATTTTCCTTGATGATCTAGCTTCATTTGACCCATGCTTACAACCATGAAAATACTAGATCTCTTCAAAAATCCCCTTGTGGTTATCGTACAACAGTTATTTCATGGTAATGTAAACTAGAAACTGACCGGACTTGATACACCAATTTTTGTACTACGAAAAATAAGATATTCTATGAATCCATTTTGTTACGTTTGGTTGAATCCTCAAAATGATGTTTACGACTACAAATGATCAATCTCTTAATGGCTTATGTGCACCCTGTATAGATTGACTCGATATTGCCTTAAGTCATAAGCATTAGAAGCAAAGATTGATGGTGACTAGCAATGGAATCCAGGACGCACGTTTCGTCCCACTTGGTACTCGTCAGCTGGATGTACATGCATATCAGAGTTGATATCCCTTCTTGGATTCGAACACAGTACCGTTTGTTCCAATCGCTATCACGTTACCCCTTTAACTACCGAGCCCTGATAGCAACTAGCTTGTGCTCGAGTCCCAAATAGAACAAAACGTACGTCCAGGATTCCATTACCAGTCACCATCCATCTCTGCATATAATGCTTATGACTTAAGACAATATCAAGTTAATACACACAGGATGTACGTATGTCAACAAGAGAATGATCAATATTCTATGAATATTCAAGTAATCTTGACGATTAAACTATTGAGAACGTTTGTACAAGTTCAATTTGTTGAAATTGATAAATGTTGATCTCTCTCACCAGATTACTGAAATACTGTGAACGCTACATCATTTATGCCAAATTGGAAAGTTACATTCAGTTATTATCAGTCAAGCTTTGTATATATGACATACATATATTCATCCAAACTCTTTAATAATAAAGAAATTAAAATTTCTTTATGGTAGGGGGAACTTTTTTTGTTGCCAAGTCAATATTACCCGTTGGATTTTTCATCATTTTTTTCAAACAGAAAAAATAAAAAAGAAAAAAATCGGATGCAAGAATTTAGAAATAATCGATTGATTAGTTATGATCTGATAAACTATGTAAATCTATATATGGATTGAAATGATGAAGAATAAAATGTAACTTTGAGGAGGGAGGGTGGATACTGTTTTTTCCTGAATGTTCAAATCAAATGTACAACATAATATACTTGGGGATTAGATGAAGAGATTGTCTCTACATTAAATAAACAATGATGATGGCATCTAGAAGGGTAAGGAAATCTTCATTGTTAGACTGTGGTATGTGCTACTAATATCGACAGATATAAGTGGTATGTATTATCAACCAAAAGTGGAAATGCCTGGTGAAGAAGAGAACAAGAACATAGAATAATTTCGGTGAAAATGAAGGGACAATGAAGTCTGTGACGATTGATTGACATTTTGTAAACAAAGGAGAGAATTACAATGTATGTTGTTCAATACAAAACATGGGTTACGACAATTGAATGTATTTAGACACAAATTACAGACTATTTCACTCAATTCTGATAACCATATAACAAACAGTTAATTTGCAAAATGACAATCAATTGTCTCAATCTTGATTTTTCCTTTTGTAAGTATCAGTTCATCGTCTCCGATTATTATTCATGCATTTTCCTACCAATCGCGCTTCATTTCAGTTCTTTCCTTATCAGTCTCCTGCCAAAATACATTCTTTGTCTGACCATCGTCATATACTACTTATATGGATATAAGTAGACCACACTACAGTACTTTATTCCCCCATAAGCACATACACAAAGCTACATGAATTTTACAGGACCACACTACAGAAAATCAGACCGATAACATTTGCATCAATAAAGAATTCAGAAAGTCAGTGAAAGATGTGAGAACAAAGACAGGAGCTGATTTAATTTCGGATCAACACCTAATGGTGGCAAGGGTGAGACTAAAGCTAAAAAAGGGACTGAATAATTGGGCAAACAACACTACAAGTGTTCAACAAGGCTCTCTTTTGGAATACTGACACGTTTGTGTTTGAAGCCTCGGGTACTGGGTTCGAATCCCGTAATGAACATCAATTCTAGTAAGCAGATGTGCAGCTGACAATCGCAAAATGAGAAGAAACGTGTGTCTTGAATTCAAGACATATTCCATTTATGTCACTGAAATGTATATTGAAACGGTTATATCGAAGATATCATTAAAAAATACACTTGTGTCAATGAGAACGGATCCAATTCCAGTCACAGATATCAACACTGAGACAATGCAATCCATGATATAATAAAATAAAGTCTTTAATTTTAACAGTGAAAAATGAATTTTAATATTGATTATTAATACATACACTAAAGTAGATTCTGAAAGAAAACTACTCATAACGATATATCAGTAGTCAACTTCATAAATATCATTAATGTAATTTATTTGTTTAGTGTACTGGTATAATCATGATGAACATGGTATCAACTTTCAATATTGATCTAGTATATTATTAGTAGTGTCGGTTGATATGTTAAGCCCATATACCTTACTATAGCTTCAGGACAAGCCAGTTTACCTATCCATCTTGAGTCATGCTTTTGACCTTGTTCATTATTCACTTATTAACTCCGACTGTTTTTATATGAGCGTAGATGTGTGTACACTTCTTATCCTATTCATCACGTCTGTAGTTTATTTTTATCTGAGTTGTCTTACTTGTCATCTCCAATGTGTGTCAACTTTGCTTCGCTCTCTTCTATTCGCTTCATCCCTCTGATTTCCTGCCCAGATCAACGAGTGTATAAAATATATATATATTCAAAATCCATTCACATATTTGACTTATTTAACTCAGTTATTCATCAACGCGAGTTAAGTCATGTATTACGTACAAGGATAGACAGGATGTATATTTTGACAACAATCATTCATACAACCAAATTGGAAATCAGATCTATGGCCCTCACTAAACATTTGTATTTTCATTATCAGAAGGGGTTTTGTAGAGATTCAGTATTTTCATAGTTGAAAGCGTGAGTCAATTGAGGCTGGATTGATTGGTGTTAGACATAAACACCATCAGATGCCGGGTCAGTGGTCTATCGGTTAAGTGCTCTGGCGCGAAACTGGTAGGTCTTGAGTTTGAATCTCGCGAGGCGAGGTTGTGGATGAGCACTGCTGAGGAGTCCCACAATAGGACGAAACGGCCGTCCAGTGCTTCCAGGTTTTTCCTGGTGGTCTAGCTTCATTTGTATTTTGTTTGCTAACATACGGATGATAATGCTAAAAAATGTTTATTATTGGCTTATTATTAATACATAGATGTCATTAGGATCTTAAGAGAAATTATTCGAGTCATTTTAAACACCTTATATTTTGAATAGTTTCAAACGAGTGATTACATCCCTTTAAGTTTAAATCAACTAAAAGGGATAATATATAGTACAGTTTCATCAATAGCGACAGATAAGTTCCCACTTAGAGGACAATAATTCCATAGTGACTGTTGTCATCCGTCGAATAGTGTTATTTCTTTTTTAGTAAACTCACATCTTCAATCAAATAGTTCGCTGAGTCTTTCTTCATTTACAATAGGGAATAAATAATATAATTTACAATTCATTCATAATAATATTTCAATCATACACGTCTGGATTATAGTAATAGGCGTATCAGTATAGGGTTGCTTAGATTACAGAAACCGTGACCAGTGGAGTTCAACCATGTCGAGTGTGAGGCAGTGTTCACATGCGAGACCAAAGGTCCTAGCTTCGAATCCTGCATGCGAGATTGTGGATTAGCACTGTTGAGGAGTCTCATACTAGTACAAAATGGTCATTTAGTGTTTATAAATCTTCAATAGTGGTTTAACATTGATCGTTTCATGATGTCTATTAAGACCATTTTGCATATTTTTCACTTAAGAACACAATATTTAATCTTAATCATTTTTATAAAATTACAAATAATTTTGTTTTGTAATCTAAATGTACTCATCTACGTAAATCTCTCTTGATAACTAAGTATAGATCTGAGGGGTTATTTACAGTCTCACAGTTGTCAATGTTAAGAAACAAAATTTGAGATCTTTGTAAGATAAGGAAAGGAAACTATAAAAGTGGAAAGAAATTTTCAGATCTCCTACATAGAGTTATGTAAAGATCAACCCATAGCCTTATTTTAACTGATGACAGAATAGATTGCGGTTGGATGATATTCATTTGTATCAACAACAAAAATAAATAAGAGTAAGGAAATATTTGAATAGGTTTGTGCTTTCACTCAATGGTGTCGGAGGTCTATAGTATAGAAATCTATGCTGATATTTAATGTCATTGATTATTATCAACTAAATCTTCCCTAATGAAATCTAAAGAATACAAACAAATTATCTAATCTCTAGTATATAAAAAGACAGAACATGATTACATAATATGATACAGTATGATAGAATTATTGTCTTTTTTCACTATCCGACAAACATTACAAAGAAAACAGAATGGGATTTTTGTGTAGATTGTAGTAATTTTAATAGTAAGCTAGACCACCATGGAAAATCTGGAAGCATTGGACTGCCGTTTCATCCTAATATGGGACTCTTCAGCAGTGCTCGTCCAAGATCCCGAATGGGGGACCCGAATCCAGGACCTTCCGTCTCACGCGCGAACGTTTAATCTCTAGATCACTGAGACGGCATCTAAAAGTGTTATTGTCTAACTTCAATCGATCCATTCATCAGTTGTCTGATGTAGATACCTATCTCTACCCGACATCGATTGGACTCCACTAGTCGTGTCTTCTCTCCAGAACTCCATAAAATCATCTTGAAGCCAGTCACTAGTCCCATACTAGGACGAAACAGCCGTCCAGTGCATCTAGGTTTTCAATGGTGGTCTAGCTAACATTGAATCATAAATTCAACTATTAAAAAAAGATCATTTGACGTTTTTCCCACAAACAAGCTAATTTGGTTTGCTGAAGCGGTACTGAGAAAAGTAAACTGCTTTGAATACATTCACTTCAGGTCTAATTAATAATGAATATTTAGAAGTTTCATGGATAGACAAACCTCTTCTTAACAAATTCATTTCTCAGTTTAGTCGATATCAATGAACAGTTAGCTACTCTTATTGAGTTCAAGGAGTTTTATAGAGATCAGTTCAATTTAGTGTTCATTACGGATTAATATAAATTGGCGGTACCATTGGAAACTGAAGAGCATAGAGTTGTCACTATATTGCAAATTGATTAAAGTTGAAATTGTACACTTTGTTTGTAAAGGTTTAAGATTAGCCTTGAAACTTAAAGATCCTTAATCCAATGCTTGGAAGGCTCTTCGGTGTGTGACTTTATAGAGTCATACAGTAGGGCGAAACAGCTGTCCAATACTTTCAGATAATGAATGATATCTCAATTAAAATCAATCTGTGACCAGTAAAACCTACAAATGAAATATGAATTAGTAGGACTGCATTTTTGTTGTGTTGCTCAATAGAGTAGGTGAAACTCGTCATAATGGTGCATTGAAATATATACTAATTAGCCAGAGGATAAAGTAAGTCATTTATGATAATATCAGTAAGGGGATTTCTGGAGATTGTAGCATTTTAACAGACCAATTCAAGAGTCAATCTAAGCTAAACAACCACCGAAAACGTGAAAGCACTGAATGGATGTCTCATCTCAGTACGGGACTCCTCAGCAGTGCGCACTCACGATCCCGCGCACATGACTCTAATTCAGGACCTTCGGTCTCGCGTGTGAACGCTTAACCTCTAGACTACTGATCCGGCATCCAGCGGTCGATTCAACTAGACATTAACACAGCTGGATGCCGGCTCAGTTGTCTAGAAGTTAAGTGTTTATGATTATGATCTGTCATATTTCTATAAAAAAACAGATGATGATGACTCTTAACTTTAATATTATTCTCTGAAGTGTGATACGATAATTTGATGACACACAAGTAGGATAGTCACAGTTACCTATCTGATATTATCCACCTGACGTTTTTTCGTATTCATATACAAAAAAATATTATATTTTCAAAACGAAGATTTTCATGAGGAAGAAATTTAGTTCTTTAGCGTTCATTTAAACAGAAGGTAACTGATGATCAATCTGATGTGATAAAAAGTTATGGATCATCTTTACATATCAGAAGGGGTTTTTGTAGAAATTTCAGTATTTTCATAGTTGAAATCATGAGTCAATCATGAGGTCCTGGGTTCGAATCTCGAGAGTTCGGGATCGTGGACGCGTACTGCTGAGGAGTCCCGTAATAGGACGAAATGGCCATCCAGTGCTTCCAGGTTTTCCATGATGGTCTAGCTTCAATTGACTCATGATTTCAACTATGAAAATCTTCTTTATATGTTAATTGATATTCATTAATATGACAGATGTGAATGAAATTAAGATGCAGGACTTCTTAGCCAACGTCAATTCTGCTGTTAAACCAAGTATACCGTACAGTTTCGATCAACAAATCCTCAATCACAGTGGATACTCTTTTTACTACTAACGATGAGAGTAACAACTAACTTATTCACCAAGTACTTGAGCATGAACTACATTGAAATGTATAAGGGCTAATGATACCACCGAGTTTCTTAAACCGAAATGAATGAACCTGTAGTATCGGTTGCTATGTTAAGCCCATATACCATATTATAGATTCTGGACAAGCCAGTTTACCCATCCATCATGAGTCCCGTTTCGACCTTGTTAATTATTCACTTATTAACGCCGACTATTTTTAATATGAGCGTAGGTGTGTGTTCACTTTTTATCTTATTCACCACATGTTTATAACTTATTCTTGTCTGACTATAAATATTGATTAACGCTTGATTACGGTGAGTTGGCTTACCCGCCATCTTCAATGAGCGTCATTTTTGTTTCGCTCGCTGATACTTACAGATTTCTGGTCTGCGTCATTTGTAAATAAAACTGTAGCTGCCACTTCTCTTTGCCTTTTGATTTTACGCACCGTTAAGATTTGTATTATAACGGTTATCGAGGGGAACAATCAGTGAAGCACAGCACTAGGAACCCAACGACTCAACATCGGATGTTTTAACCATTAAGCCCACTAATCATTGCTAATCCAGATCATATGCTTTCACTAAATCTATTTATCAAAAAAATAGAATAGTAATATGACAAGTCTAATGTTTAATTACTCTCATACAAGAAATGTGATCATATGGTTCTTTACAACAAAATGTTACATTCTATTACCTTTATCAAACGACGAATAACATATGATACTCTCTATCTCTATCTTCCTCTATCTCCCTCTCTATCTCTCACTATACAACGAATAATGAAATGTTACTTCACCTTTATATCTTATTGTAACATTGTTATATAACTTTTTTTCTCTCACTTATCTTTTGTCATAATGACCATTTGTTATGTAAGTGATTCAATGAACAAGGAACTACTATTCATTTCTTTATTGTCATTTATGCATCAGTTCATAATTTGAATGAAAGTTTTAAGGATCCGTTACGTATAAAGAATGACGGGATACATGATGGATGTAAGTAAGAAAAAAATATATTGATGATTGTTACTGTTAACAAATTTACTTACACTTTTTTAAATGGAATTAAACCAAGTTAATAAATATACTGACTTTTGGATAGGTTTATTATTAATATTATTTAAACACATAAATATTGGTACAAGGAAGCACCAGATATATGTATGCGCCACACAAATCTCATTTGATTTGTGTGAAGGCTGTGATACTGCCCAGGTGCCCAAACTGAAGCAGGTGGTTTTCTTAGGGGGTCACAACCGTAGACTTTAACCTAAAGATCTGATCCACAAGGCAGTGGAGCATCGCGAGGAGATGTAGTCCCATGGTAGCCGGTGACCAATGATTGATTCATACGCCCTTTTTTTTCCCTAAGGATACTGGAGCCCATGTGCACCATTGGTATGGAATGAGGGCTATCCAACTCCCCTAGGTGGACTTTCCCTGTCTACCAACCTGGTTAAAGCTCCGGACATTCACTTTTCGTCCTCTCAACTTTGTAAACAACAATAATGCCACGAGAAGGCAGTGAGTAGGACTTCCCTTGCAGAGGCTATATACGTGTGGCCATGTGAGAGCATTTGGAGAGAGAGTGAGAGCGGACTCCCCCACTTTCGGCCGTACCAGTGCATTTGGGGCATTCAATATACTGCTGAATTATTATACTTTATGTAAAATCAAAATCTTCACAAATCCCCCACGTTGATAACAATCATATACTGACTAGTGATTAGATTCAAAATGTAATTTTTTGTAGTTCTAAGAAGAAGCTGTGACCAGTCGAGTCAAGTCTGTGTCACGTGTGTGATAGACATCTACCTCAGGAAATAGATAAAGGGCTAGACAAGATCATAGAATAGTCAGAGTTAGATACTCTGTTCGCGCGCGAAACAGAAGGTCCTGGTTTCGAGTCCTGCGTTCAGGATCGTGGTTGTGCACCGTTGAGGAGTCCCATACTATGACGGTCTAACCTAGATCAGCTCGTGATTTCAACTGTGAAAACAAAACTAGATAATTGGAATCTTAAGGTGTTTATACATCCTGGGTGCTAATGGTAAATATTGTAATTTACATAGTCTTTTTAAGTATATGTACATCTTGTACGGATTGCCTCTATTCGAGTTCCAGTGTGAGCATCAACATATATAGATGCAGATACATCTATCAAATGAATTATAAACAAAATGAAACAGGAATTTTGCATTCCATTACAATTCATCATTACCATCTAACCAAATATTTGGGATACTTTTTTAGAAGTTAATCTTTTTGTGTTAAATTGGTTAAGTTCATAGGATTTAGGACTATTGTGTAAGTAAAGAAAAAAAATCATTATAACTGAACAATTGTCGTCTTATGGTATATGATTCCTCAACAGTTTCTATCCTCTATCTTGCTAGAGATCAAACTCAAGACTTGTGGAACACTAGTACAGTATCATATAGTTCATACTTCAAATACTAGTCAACTGTTGAATCAATTCATCTTGGTGATATTTGCCTCATTCCCAACACATGATTGAATTCCATCAATCATGAACAATCACGTCAAGACAGTCCTACTGTATGGAGCTGAAACTTTGAGAACCACCACAATCACCATCGAAGGGGTACAGGAATTTATAAACAACTGTCTACGCAAGATACTCAATATCCGTTGACCGGATAATGTCAGCAACAGCTTACTATGAGAGAGAACAAGCCAGCTACCAGCTGAGGAGGAAATCAGAATGAGACTTTTGGAGTCGATAGGACATACATTACGGAAATCATCAAACTGCATCACCAGGCAAGTGCTAACTTGGAATCCTGAAGGTAAACAAAAAAGAGGAAGACCAAAGAACACATTGCGTCGAGAATATGAAGCAGACATGTAAAGGATAAATAGCAACGTGAAAGAACTGGAAATGAAGGCTCAGGACAGAGTTGAGTGGAGAATGCTAGTGTGCAGCCTGTGTTCCTCCACGAAGGGTAGCAAGCGTAAGGAAGTCGATTTTGAGTTGAAGTGATAAATTGATAAAAACTGTTTTCTGAACTAATCTGACCTTTGTAAGTGTAAATGCAGCTTTATAGGTCGTTCTGTATACTTGTTGTCTATCTTTGTTTGTCGATATTACTAGTTATCTATTTTCATGTATAGCCTGATTCATTATTAACCAAGCGTATTTTTTTGTGACTAATAGTCGAAGGCCGGATACTATCAGCAACAGCGTTTTATGCGAGAAGACAAACCTGCTTCCAGCTGAAGAGGAAATTAAGAAAAGACGTTGGAAGTGGATAGGACATACATTAAGGAAATCACTGATGTGCATTACAAGGCAAGCCCTAACTTGGAATCCGGAAGGGAAGCGGAAAAGAGGAAGGCTAAAAAACACATTACGCCGTGAAACAGAAGCAGATTTGAAAAGGATGAATGTTAACTGGAAAGAACTGGAAAGGATTGCTCAGGGCAGAGTTGGCTGGAGAATGATGGTGTGCGGCCCGTGCTCCTCCACGAGGGGTAACAGGAGTAAGTAAGTAAGTAAATAATAGTCGAAGGGTACACTGTAGTTAACAAAACATATGTAAGGACAATGGATTGTGATGAAAGTCAGTTGTATTATAGTATGATTTTATCGCAAAAGCAAAGTGATATAAACTATCTATCATTACCGTTATCAATTTATTCATCACACCAAGTGTTTTTTGAATCACTTATAGTTTTATTAGTAGGCGCTTGGAACCAGTCAATAGTGAACCCTACATAACTTCGGTTTCGTGATAGTTTATCCATAATCATGGCTACAAAACGCTTGTAAATTATTCATTATTTACTCGTAGTATCTAAAATATACATAATGTAGACAAGTAGATACATTGACTATGATAAAACTGATAAAAAAACATGCTTATAGTTTTAAACATTACAAACGTGATTATCAGACTATAATAATATTTATTCTATAACACTTAACTACTGAAATAGTTTATCAGTAGTATCAAGTCACAAAAGTTGTGTTGCCCATATAGACATGAAAAAAACACACATAAAATTCGTTTTCCAGATAAGCCTTATAACTTATTTTCTATGTTTGTGCATATATCCACCCTTTTATATGTCTACATGAATATACAACTAAGTAAATGATGTATTATCATTTACTGACAGTCTATTCCATAGTTTATTCATAAGATAAAATTTACTCAGATACAATCACCCCCCCAAAAAAAAATTACGGTTTTTTTCTAAAAACAAAAAAAAACAAACAAAAAAAATACTTCTAATTTATCAATAGAAAGATAAATTAATTTTGAAAGTTATTTAATCATTACTACTGTTGACATATTTATTTATTTTATCCTTTTTACATTCATTAAATATTTAAGTTCGATAACCGTTTGTTCCGGGATTTACAATAAATACAACATGGTTACAAACACCACCCCACCCCACTCTTTACCCTTACCATTACCCCCCTCCCTCTAATTCCTATTCATAAAACTTAGATTAATTTCACTTATCAATTTTGACTTTGAAAAAAAAATATCAGTAAAAATAATAAAAAATAATCATAATAAATGAGTTTGAAATTCACATGATAATGACAATGAATGAATTAAATAGACAGGCGACCATTCAGTTAATTAATTAGTATTCCATATCAAATAAATCTCATGAGAGAAAAAAACAAACAAACGAAAAAAAATTACACTATATAAATTTTCAATCTGGGTAATGTTCCATTTATACTTGGGATATTATGAATAATACAACTAACTTATGGATTATGTATAATTGAGATCATGAGTCAATTGAAGCTTGATCACCATCGGAAAACCTGGAAGCACTGAATTGCCTTTTCGTCCAATTGTGGGACTCTCCAGTGGCAGTGCGCATCCACGATGGTGGTCTAGCTTCATTGGCTCATGATCTCAACTATATAAAGTTACTTAAATTCCCTTTCTGATAATGATTATATGATCATTAGTGACTGGCTTCATGAGGTATTTCCTAGAGTTCTAGGAGAGAAGCTGTAACCAGCGGAGTTCAAACCACGTCTCTTTTGAGATGGAAACTCACTGAAGACACTGGTGAACGGTTGTTCAGTTTCGTGGATTAGTTGAAGTTAGACATTAACACCGTTGGATGACGGCCGGCTCAGTGGTCTATCGGTCAAGTGCTCTGGCGCGAGACCTGTAGGTGTTTAGTTCGAATCTCGCAAGTGCGGGGTCGTGGATGCGCACTGCTGAGGAGTCCTACAATACGACGAAACGGTCGTCCAGTGGTTCCAGGTTTTCCATGTTGGTCTAGCTTCAATTGACTCATGATCTCAACTATATAAAATTCATAAGTTAGTTGTTAGTTGGTTATCATCTTTGCAGTATATTCTAATGTTAATATTACTATCAAGTGTATAAGTAAAAGAAAGAAAGAGAGTAGAGTTTGAACTTGTAACGTTATGGTAATATTGTTAAGTGGTAGTTTTGATAGGTAAGCGAAACTCCGGTGAATTTTTTTTCTTTTTTTTACAGTTCATTTTACTCAATCAATGCTTAATATTATCTGATTGGTTACTTCTTCTTTATTATTGTTTCAGGGTTGTCATTGGAGTTATATGAACAGAGTTGTTTCTATTGAACTTTTCTTAAAATCCATTATTTTTTTTCATTAATTACATAGGGGGATTAACTAGATCGAGTTCATTAGGACAATCATTCATAGACATTGTTCAATTGTTCATAATAATCGGTAATTGCCATAGTTTATCCTGATATTTAAGAAGTTGGAAACCATCTCCTCCCAATTCCAAAACTGTTCTCTTTTATTTGAATTTGATATGGTTTAGGTTATCGGTTTATTGATATTTTCGACTGAAATTCGATAAGTCATGGTTGAAATATGAGCCCAGTGGGTAGATTATCTCCATGTAACCTGTTATATCTAGAGCTTAGATTCTTGCTATGCCGTGTACTACTAAACTACTTGGACGATCGAACCCTGCAACGCCGCAAGAGGGAAAACAGAAGACTAGTAAGTAGGAATGTTATTCCCAACACTATGTCCAATATAGTACAAGAATCTCATGTATTTATAGCTTTTTTGACTGAAAGTAAATCATTTTGGACAGCTAATGGGCATGTAGGGAATCCTTCTTATTCATCCAATAGGGAAGCTACACGTCAACATTCTAGAATGCTTCTCTGCCGATGATTGGACGGAATATCTTCGGCTCGTTCTAGGCTTCTTCAGGCTTCTATGAGTTTGCCAACGATCCATCCTTATATAACCATTATGATAAAGTTGATGTCAAATAAATAAAATGTAACTAACGATAGAATCCAGGATGTGCTTATCATCCTATTTGGGACTCATCAGCTTAATATACCTGGATCTCAGGTACTGGGTTCGAGTCACAGATTGAGAGTCAATTCTATAATACAATAAATTTAGCTAATAAGTTATAAATAAGAAATGGCGAGACTATAATTTATGGACGACCTTTGAACGAATCTTAAGTGACCTTGAGAAGTACTAGCCAATCAGTAAACAGTCAACATAGAGTAAAAACTTATTATACAAAACCAAATAATTAAAGTGGATATACTTCTTTTGTATGGTCCAAAAACTTGTCAATGTTATAAAAAGGTCCAAAGGTTCCAAAACCGTAATGCATAAAGTAGAGGAACTTATCCATGTGGCTCCATAATAGTTGGCCTCTGGAGCCATGATAAGGTCACAAAAACCCTTTCAGCCTCGACCACATAGCTTCATTCTTGTTTGTGTGTACTACAGTTGTGTAAGTTTAACATTTTTATTATGGATATGTCCCTAAAATACTCATACTGCTGAACAGCCAAAGCTTCAGCAACATCAGCGAATATTGCAGCCAATGTTACTAGTGCTTTTATTATATAGTTGGCGGCAATTATTATAATATGCTTTAGTCAAGTCTTCTCTAAAATTCTCTGTGAATCGATCGTACTAGAGCACCTGGTATTGAACTAGGCGCCGTGACTTTGAACTCCCTCAAACACTTCTGATTGACTGATCCATAAATTATAGTCTCACCGAAGAAATTAATATCCAAAATCCCACTGCTAACCATCTTTCACCTATTTCATTCCCTTTCAATTTTTATCAACCATTTTTTTTTATTTCTAAGAAAACCCATAAAGTAAAAGAAAAAAAGTGAACAACTTCTAGGAGACCACACAAGTGGACATATGAAAGCAGAAAACAAAATTTTAACTCTTTTCTAAGTGGGTGATAAGGCAAAAAGAAGAAGAAGAAGAAGAATAGAAAAAAACACCCACTTAGTTCGATTCAGTTTCCACTTCAAAATGTATCTATTATTATTTAATTAGTAATTTTGAATGAATTTTTGAAACTGAATTACTTTGTAAGAATTCTGTCTCCTTTAATAGTTAAATTCATGAGTCAATTAAAGGTAGACCAATATTGCAAATCGGGAAGCATTAGACGGTAGTTTCGTCCTAGTATAGGACTTCTCAGCAGTGCACATTCATGATCCTGCCCTGTGGGATTCGAACTCAGGACCTATTGGTCTCTCGTGCTCGAACTCACAACCTCTAGATGACTGAGCCATAATCCAACAGTGTTAATGTCTAACTTAAACTAAACCATTTCTTTTATTTTTTGGACAAAGACAAAAACAAAACACAAGTAGTTTAAATCAATAGTATGCTGAGGCCTATTGATGCAGAGGCTGCGGCTATATTTGTTGTCTTCTTCTGTATTTGTTCGTGTGTATGAGATAGGAAGGCTAGGTCATCTACGAAGTCCAACTCATCTAATTGATTCTGAGATGTCCATTATATCCTGTGCTTCCTGTCAGATGTCAAGGTTTTCATAATCCAGTCACCGATAATTAAGATAATATATTGTTTCAATATACTCTACTAATATAATACAACCAGTAAGTGAGATAAATTGACATATATATATATATATATATATATATATATATATATATGAGTCAACTATAACTAGACCACCATGGAAATCCTGGAAGCAGTAGACAGCCGGTTCATCATAGTATAGCAGAGCACATCCACGATCCCGCCCTGCGGGGTTCGAACTCAGGACAGAAACAGATTATATCGATAAAAATAGTAAGCTATATTTGTTACACTTTCATAGTTGAGATCATGAGTCAATTGAAGCTAGATCACCATGGAAAACCTGGAAGCACTGGACGGCCGTTTCGTCCTATTATGGGACTCCTCAGCAGTGCGCATCCATGATCCCGCCTCGAGAGTTCCGAATCCAGGACCTACAAGTCTCGCGCCAGAGCACTATTTAAAGCGTTGTATATTGATGATAAGTTTTAGGCTAAAACAAACATTATTCATTCACCATAACATCTCTGAAAATTTATTCAATTAGTAATCATTTCATAAATGCGTTAACAAGCGAGACACAAGATCTTGGATTCGAATCTAGCGAGCGAGATTGTGGATGCTCACTGCTGAATCCCATACTGAAACGTAACGACCATCCAGCGTTTCTAGGTTGTCAATGGTAATCTAACATCAATCGATTCATGATCTCAATAAAAAAAACTTAACAATCTCCACAACCCCATAATGATAATTATTATAAAAGTCCCTAAAGTACAATGTCGATGTATTGTTTTTAAGTAATAATGTTTTCAGTCATAATGTGTACAACAGATGGTTCAATAAACCTAAGACCGATCTTATAAAGATGTTAGTTAATATTTAACATTGAACCGTTGAAAACTGAACCTTCGAGAAGGTTACTACCAAAATTATAATTTGAAGACAGCAAGAACAAAGATTCTAGAAGAATAACGTGAATTCATTTTGAATCTTACGAATGTTACCGGTAAGTTCATAGTTTCTTTTCATATGGCATTCTTATTCACCAAGATACCACTTTCGAAATTCTGATCTCATACTTTAACTAGTCCCGGAATTAAAAAAACCCCACTACTTATATGCATAAAGTACGTTCATTTGAAGTTCAATAACACCATATACCTTCAGATTGATGATGTAGCAATGGGAAGTTCATTAGGTGCAATTATGGTAGATATTTTTATGGGCTATCTTGAAAACATGGTACTTAAACAAGCAATTGGCGAAACGACGGGATACTTCAGATATGTTGATGACACGTTTATTGCCTTCAATAGTAAACATTATGCAACCCTCCTGTTAGAACTCTTCAATAATGTTGATCTCAAAATACAATTTACTGTGGAACACAAAAAGAATGACATGTTCCAATTTCTTGATATTGCCATATAAAGTAGGGAATACGGAAGAGTTCAACGTTCAGTTTATCGAAAAAGTACGCGGAATTGTCTTTACTTGAAGTTCGATAGTTTTTGTCCGATCATTTATAAGAAAGAATTGGTCAAAACACAATTTTCATACAATAGAAAAGATGTTTACCACTGACAAACTACAAGAAGAATTGATGAACATGGAAAATTGACTAAGAAACAACTGCTACCAACATAAGTGATATGTGGACGAGAATGAAAATGATTGGTTGTTTTGCTGAGTCAGACACTAGTTAGGATGACAGGTGTTATATGTGTTATATATATTCCCCTATCCTGACTGTTAATGATTGACTGTTCTTGTTGTTGGATTGTGTCGGATTTTGGTGTGGAAATATACTGACGTTCTAGTCAGGCTAATCTCATGTTCTTGATCTGAGTTGTATGTTGCAGTCCCGTAGAATAGATACTGGGTGGGAATCTAGTGTAGATATTCGTCTAAGGTAAATTAACGTCCCACATCCGTGTAAAAAGTGAAAGGACTGTTATAACAAGAACCCCTAGCGTTATAAGCAGTATCCTACGTTTATAACAATAAGTTTATTGACAAATATCAAAAATCTAATGAAAACAAGACGAAAGTGACTACAGTCAACAATAAAAACTAATATCTATAAATCCCAACTTCAAAGTTCATGATGTTGCAAGCATAATAAGTAAGAGACTTAACACTGCATTAGCCAGAACTTACTCGACAATCAAACTATTAATTCTGTATAAAAAAAAAACATACTCAGTAACCCAATCACAAATCGGCAAGCATTCATATCATGTTACCTCTATATGTGTTTGTAAGTTTACATATACCTGTCAAACCGGCTACATTGGGTGAACAGAAAGTAAAGTATATCTTAGATTTTTTGAACATGTTAAAAAAAAAGCCTTAGAACAAGAAAACAACGACTTTGAATAGTGCAATTACCAAACATCTCTTTGATACAAAACATCAGATCGATCTTTCAAAGTGAATAATAAACAGTCAAACTTCAGGTTTATATTTATTATTGTTAGCTTTATTCAGTATGATATTCTCGGTACAATATAGAATTCTCAACACTAAACATTTCAACAAGTTTTGGTTTCGTGCTTCTTCATCGATTCTGACGATATATATATATTGAGTAATCGTCAGTTAGAAGTTAGTAGTCTAGTCAATGGTCATCTGAATAATGTACATTCTTTTCACTCTATATTGTCAGCAACCAAAATATCTCTGATTAGGTCTTTTGTAAACTTAACAGCAAAAGATAGTACATTTTTCACAAACTCACCTGAATAGATTATGCGAATAATAGCCATAATGATGTATTAAAACAAACAAAATTAGATAACTTGGTGAAATATATAGATGACAGAAAAAGGTAACCCACATATTCAAGCAGGTCGCAAAAGTTTATTTTGTCTGTTAAATTTATTTACACCATTACTATACTATACTGATATATCTTCAACAGAACTTTCATTTAAACACTTTCATGAAGGTAATTTAAAACCCATTTTATAATTGTAAACAGCTAATGAATGTGAAACGAAATAAGACGAATCTATGATATTGTTCTACAATCTATATTCTTACTCTCTTCAAGAAGATAAATGGAACTATGGGTATGAAACATTATAACTCTTATATCAACTCAGCTCATGATCTCAACTATGAAAATACTGAAATCTCCATAAAAAACTCTTTCTGATAATAATCAAAATATGCTCACTAGTGACTGGCTTCAAAAGGTATTTCCTAGAGTTCTAGTGAGAAGTCGCTGAAGACAATTGGTGAACGGTTGCTCAACTTCGTGAATTGGTTGAAGTTAAACATTAACACCATCGGATGCCGGCAAGCTCAGTGGTCTATCAGTTAAGTGCTCTGGCGCGAGACTCATAGGTTCTGGGTCCGAATCTCGCGAGATGGGATCGTGAATGCGCACTGCCACTGACGAGTCCTACAATAGGATGAAACGGTCGTCCAGTGTTTCCAGGTTTTCCTTCTTGGTTTACCTTCAATCGACTCATGATCTTAACAATAAAAATACCATATATATCTATTTATAAGAAATCAATGAATAATAATAATAATAATTATTTCTATTTTGTTCATTAATTCTTTACTCTCTGTCATTCTCTCACTCTCCCCCCCCTCTCCCTCTTTTTTTGTTTTCTCTCAGTAACTAATATGTAATCAATGTTTTTTATATTTATAATTAATGATATGATCTAATTAGTATATATAAATAGACAATTAAACTAAAACAGTTAGTTTTGAGGTCATTTCAATATTAATTCAGTAGTTTATAAAAGTAGTACATTTCCGTTTACTGGAATGATTGTATTCATTAAAAGATAACACACACACACACACGCAAACACATACACACACACATACACCTGAATTACAATATTTTCATTATGAAAATATAAGGAAAATGGGGAAATAGACCGTTAATTGAAAAGAGTGATACTGTATAGGGGAATAACTAAAACTGTATAACGATGTATTATCTCTATCTTTATATTGATAATTACAATTAGCTTGTTGAATAGTGTACTGCTTCATAAATTGAAATCAGCTTTCTTTTTTTTTTTAAGGTTTAGAGGTCATTCATAAATAATCATTCAATCATATATTATCAAGTTTCTTTGTTGAGGTTGATAGGGTTTTATTGATTAAATTCATAATTTTTTTAAGTAGTACAATATATATGATGGTTCACAAATGTCCTGGTATGAACAAGGTAGGGGACAGTCAGCTCTCCCTCTCAAAATGCTCTCACATGGCTACGTGTATATAGCCACTACCATGGAAGTCCTACTCACCACCTTCTCGCGGCATTAATGTTATTTACATAGTTAAGAGGACGAAAAGCGAATATCCGACTCTTTAATCGGGTTGGTAGACACTCAGGCCACACCAAGGGAAGTTGGAAAACTCTCATTCCAAATCAATAATGTACATAGGATACAGGATCCCATGGAAACAAATGGTGTATGAACTAATCGTTGGTCACCGGTTACCATGGGACTGCGTCTCCTCACGTTGCTCCACCGTCGTGTGGATTAAACCTCTAGGTCGAAGGTTCCGAGTGTGGCCCACTAAGGAAATGATTGGTGGTAAGCTGTGATTCTAGGTTAGATTAACTTTATGACATTTGTGAGTAGAATATATCAACAATTATGATAAAATGAATACTTCCCCCTCCCACGGAGATTCAAACTTAGTACAAATATCAGGAATGTTACTAGAAAATCATCTTTGATAATGATCATCTTTATGTAAAACTGGAATGATAGCAGTTGTACACTATTAGTGGGAAAACAGAATCTTGTAATTTTAAACAATGGGATTGAGTAAAGTTTTTAGATCCATTAGTTACGTTAGTGGGAAAATTAGTTCAAGTGATCAGTGAGAGCTAACTAGTGCTAATCATTATCTGATCTTCACTGTTGATCTAATTCTATCGATTGAATCTCAATTTGATCACTAGCCTATGTGACTAGACGATATTTTGATATTAGGTAAAAGACAGAAAACATTGAAGTTATGTTTTGTTTCAGTTAGTACTTGATAGTTGACAGCTGAATAGATCAAAAGTTACATCTCAGACTGTAATGTTAGAAAACATGATTCTAAACTCTACCAAAAACATCATTTCACTCAAGGTTCCACTTAGCACAAAACGTGAGCTATTACAAGATTTCCTGACGAACAGCTTTAATAACCTAATTTATTTGAAATTATCCATCCGACTTGTAATTACTAGACAAAGTTAATGTTTCAAAAAAACTTAGGAAATGAAATAAATAAATTTTATGTAGTTGAGATCATGAGTCACTTGAAGATAGACCACCATAAGAAACCTGTAAGCACTGCACGTCCGTTTCTTCCTATCGTGGGAATCCACAGAATTGTGCATCCACGATCCCGCCTCGCGGGATTCGAACCCAGGGCCTACTAGTCTCACGCCAGAGCAGTTAACCGATAGACCACTGAGCCGTCATCCAGCGGTGTTAATGTCTAACCTCAACCGATCCACGAATAAATAAATAATATATTTGTAATATCCCAATGAATAGAAAAATTAGATTTTCTGAGGTTTCGTGACTCAGTGTAGGCCACTTTTTCAGATAATAAATAAATTGGTAATGGTACCTTAGGAAATAAAAATTTAGGGAATTTTTTTCGGAAATAAATAATCAGTATACTTATTTATAAGTAATGAAGAAACATTTCAAGAACTACAAGGAATTTGGAGGACATCGACGAACTAACCTAATGGTTATCTTAACTTTTCAACCACTGTATTGAAACAAGCATATTCGAATTCTAGTTTAAGTAATTTACAACGATATAGCAAAAAATAGGATACCCAAAGTCAGAATGGGGATTTATGAAGATTGTAATAATTTATTAGTTGAATTCATCAGTTGGTCTAAGTTAGACTACCATAAAAACCCGAAAGTTGAAGAGTCTCATACTAAAACAAAACGGCCATTCAGTGCTTCCAGGTTTTCAATGATGGTAGTATATCTTAGATTGACTCATGAATTCAACATTTCGAAAAATATTGCCGAAAGTTATTTTCTCATTTCAACATTCGAGAATTTGTCAAATAAACCGAGACCACCATGGAAAGCCTGGGAGCACTGGACGGCCATATCATCCTAGTATGGGACTCCTCAACAGTGAACATCTACGATCACGCTGCACGAGATTTGAACTCACTACCTATCTATCTCACTCAAGAACACTTAACTTCTAGACGACTGAGCCAATATCTAACAGTTTTAATGTCTAACTTCAACCAATCCACGATTGATTTATTTTATAAGTCGATAATTTAAACCTCGATAATTATTGATAATCATTGAATTACTGCTTAAAAATGATGTGTCTTTCAATTATTTCATTGGTTAGGGGGTGTCTTAAACACTTCGATTAAGTTATCATTGAAGTTTGGATTTCAAATATATTTGGGTAATGAAGAATTCACATCAAAGTACCCATTCATCAACACTGTCATTTACAAGTTAATATTTCAAAAGAGTTCAAGTGTTCAGATTGTTTTAACTTATAAAAAAAAGGACAACTTATTGATTTAATTATATTATCAGTGCTTACTTTTAATAATCAATTAAATTTTTAAGAAAAGAAATAACCTTATTGGATTCATTGGAAGTTGGAATAGAAAAAAAAAATTACTACAATTTCTACAATCCCTCATTCTGACAATAATCATCATGTGTTAACTAGTAAATGGCTTCAAGATATGTTTCGTGGAGTTCTATTTAGTAGATTTGGCCAGTGGAGTTAAACCGTGTCTGTTATGAGGCATTTATTCACTGAAGACAATTATGGACGGTGGCGCAATATCGTGGATTGGTTGGAGTTAGATATTAACACCGTTGGATAACAGCTCAGTGGTCTAGAGGTTAAGCTTTCACATACGAGACAGATAGGTCCTAGGTTCGGATCCCGCATAAGGGGTTATGAACGCACACTGTTGAGGAGTTCCATACTAGAACAACGAAACGTCCATCCAATGCTTTCAGGTGTTCCGGGTTGGTCTAGCTAAGATCGATTCATCAATTGAACTAAGATATTACAACAATTTCCACAAACCCTCATTCTGGCAAAAAAATATCTGTCAATCATTAATACCTGCCAACTCATTAATTTTACGTAATGAAATATGAACACGCCCAACTCTCAATATATTTTTAAGTGTGATAAACCATATGAGGCAACCAACTAGCTTACGGTGTTTAATAAATGTAATAAATTAAATCGTCAGAGCAAAATACACTCATATCCACTAAATAAGAGGTAAAAATGCTTTAAAATGAAGGATTGAGCAAATGTATTGAACAATTGAAAAGTAGATGAGTTACCTTGAATATAAACTTCAATCATTAAACTTTGTAAGCTAAGATTATTGATTATTGATAAAGTGAGAATATACATTTCTATTACATGTAGGATACTTTATGTCAGAAGGATATAAAGGGATACAGTTAATTGAAAATCCTATTCAAATTTAAAACATTTTTAACTTAACACTTTATTAGATCAATAACTTAACCTTGTTTTATTGATTTATGATAGTAATAGACAGTCAGTCATCTAACTTTAGTAACTAACTAACTCACCAACCAATATTTGGCTTACTTTAATTCAATCTGAATAATGATGTTGTTTTTATAAAGTAGGATAGAGTTGAAATACCGGTAACTAAAAAGGCTGTTTTCCTTTTTCCTTCCAAAAAAAATTATCAAATTCAGCTTATATATACAATTTAGAACAATAAAGTCAGTTACAAACAAAATTATGGAAACAAGAATCTTCTTTCAGTACCATTTTGATACACCAGTTAGATTGCATTTATTTATCGATGTCAAAAAGTGGTAATTTACTCTTTTATTCGAGAATTCGTCAAATAAAGCTAGACCACCATGGAAAACCTGGGAGTACTGGACGGTCATATCATTTTAATATGGGACTCCTTAGCAGTGCGCATCTACGATCCCACCCCGCGAGATTTGAACCCAGGGAATATCTGTCTCGCTCGAGAACGCCTAACTTCTAGACCACTCAGCCGATATCCAATGGTGTTGATATCTAACTTTAACCAATCTACAATTTATTTGTTGAATAATTCGATAATTTAAATCTCGATAATTATTGGTAATCATTTAATTACTACTCATATAGTGTTGTGTCTTTCAATTATTTCACTGGTTAGGCGGTTAATATATATTGGCCGACATAACATAGTTAATTAGTCAATATGTGAGAATCGAATGAGGATGTTTTTCTCTTTGTGAGAGTAAATAACAATCTGATTGCTTAACTTATTTCTGTATTGTTTGTTTGAATCTTCGCACTGATGTTTAGGACTACAATTGATCAGTATTTTATTGGTATTTGTACATCCTGGACGGAGATTGTCTTAAAACATTAGCATTATGAACAGAGGTGGATGGTGGCGAGCATTAGAATCTAAGACATGTGTTTCGTCTCATTTGAGAGTTGTCAATCGGATGTGCCTGTATTCCAGAAATGATGTTCACTTCGAGATTCGAACTCAGTATCGTTTGCTTCAAATGTCAACGTGTTACGTGATTGATTATTTTACAGAATGTAAATATGCATTTGTTGCATATAACAAACAGTTCAACCTTTTGACACCAAAACACTAGTTTACATGTTTAATGCTGCCTGTATTCACTTTGATTCAATCATCTTATATGTAATACAAATAATGGCTTTATTTGGTCATCATGTATTTGGGTGTATTTCAACATTCTACAACACACAATGGATAGTATTTCGCGAACGATATTTCAGTTATATCCGTCAAACTTATGAATACATTGTCAACAGTTAATAGACGTCGTTTATCTTTATCAGAAGACGTTTAGTTGTTTCCTCTTTCGTATCATATTCTTCAGGAATTCTTTTATCTCTTCAAAAGTATAAACAAGCTGGAAAATCTACCAGGCATTGAAATAGTCTTGACATTCACAATAGTTTATTAAATGCTAAACCGATTCATGTAAGAATATTGAAACAGCTGTTATATAAACATTGATTTAAGGATTATTCAGCTTATCGTACCTAAATCTCATATTCAAAAACTAATTCTGAATCTAAATAAGTGATCAGATTTTTAATTCCTATAAACAATTATTACTACTTAAATACAAATCAAAATAGATTAAATACATGAAAACTGTTTTAAGTTAATATTGAGAATAATCTACAACTGTTACTAATACCTTGTTCTTATTCCTTAAAAACGTAAATAAACAACAACAATCATAATCAGAAGGGGTTTTGTGGGGATTTAATATTTTCATTATTGAAAGCATAAATTAATTGAAGCTAGACCACCACCCAGGAAAACCTGGATGCTCAGTGCCACTGAGGAGTCCCACAATAGGATGAAACGGCCTTAAAGCTGTGCGTCCAGGTTTTCTTTGATGGTCTAGCTTCAAATGATTCATGCTTTCAACTATGAAAACAATCATAATAACAATCAAAAATATTTCTAATAAATAATTAATATCACAAATAAATTGGAAATTATAACAAAAACAAAATAGAATTAACTTACTTCTAACCATGTAGCTAATGGCATTACTAATATTGCTAAACTAATATCAGCTATAGCTAAACTAACTATAAACCAATTAGTTGCATTTCTTAATGAACGTTCACGTATTACACTTAATACAACTAATGAATTACCAAATAATGTAGCAATTGAAAATATCATTAAACATAAACACCAATAACGTCTTTCTAAATGTAATAAATGATTAGTTGTATTATTCAATGTGTTGTATATGATAGATTGATTATTAATTATGTAAAAATAAGTAGTATTATAAGTAGTATTAGTAGTAGTAGTAGCAGTAATATTATTGTTCATTGAAATTAATTCATGAATATAATAGGTTATTCATTAACAATATTTGATTTAAGTAATCATGCAATTATTATACATAAATCCCCTGTTATTCATGTTATATATATATCATTGTTGTAAACATTCCCAATAGTTTTTTTTTATATTTCCCCCCCCAAAAAAAAATCCACAAGGTTGATGTTTCTGAAAAAAGAAAAAAACAATTCGATACTATTCAATCCATAAGGAGAATAACAACATGTTTTTTCTTTTCAATAAGTGGGGTATTCTTTTTAAATGATGCAAAATCATAAATAAATAATTGTTAAATAACTAAATTGTGATTGGTTGAATGGTATTAACCAATCAGAATTTTCTAAAAGAAAGAATCATATTGACCAATCAAATGAGAGTTAGTTTTCTTTGAAAAATAAAGCTTTAATTTATTTTTTTTTGAAACTACCCAATGAATTTAGATTTTGGCGGGATTTTTGTTTTTTTGGAACAAAAATATTCCGTTTACAAAATACTAATGCAAATAACTATATACTTTCAGCAATGTTAAGAATAGGTATTATGTACTTGATTATCTATATATTAATCCAAATTACCTTATCATAAGTTAATTTTTTTCTAAGGAATTCTTTGTCAAAAAGAAAAAAACTACGAACATATAAATGAATAATAACGATAAGTAAGAATGGTATTTGGAACTAGTGCAAGAAATGTTTCAATTCATAGAAATAGCAGGAATTTATCATACCATGCTTGACATTAGAAATGGATTTAGGCAATGCAACCTCAAGACATGATATCAATCTACTAAATTATTTGAATTATATGATTTTCTTTAGAACAGAGTGACATTCTACTCATTCAGTTTACCCTAGATTATGATGTTCATCGTATCTGAAAAACATTCAGTAAATATTCTACCACCTCCAATTTCGTTGAATAACTACTTTTCCCTAAGTAAATTTCCTCAAAATCATATTAATTACGCCTGTTATCCCTTATGGAGGAGCATAGGCTGTTCACCAGCATTCTCCATCCAACTCTGTCCTGGGCCTTCCTTTCCAGTTCTTCCAGTTGTTATTCATCCTTTTCATATCTGCTTCTATTTCTCGGCGTAATATGTTCTTTGGTCTTCCTCTTTTCGGCTTCCTTTCGGGATTCCAAGTAAGGGATTGCCTTGTAATGCACATTGGTGACTTTCTCAATGTATCTCTTATCCAATTCCAACGTATTTTACTAATTTCCTCTTTAACGGGAAGCTGGTTTGTCCTCTCCCATAAAGCTCTGTTGCTGATAGTATCCGGCCAGTGAATGTTGAGTATTTTGCGTAGACAACTGTTTATAAATACTTGTACCTTGTTGACGATGGATGAAGTGGTTCTTCACGTTTCAGCTCCGTACAGTAGGATCATAATGGACATATTGTAACTAATAAGCCACTTTAAAAACTGAAGAAAATGCTATTGAGAATAGTTATTTATTTAATTGATGTTTCACGCAAAACCTTGATTGAAGCTTTTAGAAATCTAGGGTATTGTGTTCTGTCATTAATAATGAATTAGAAACCTATTTTTAGTCACTACCTAAAAAGGACTATTTTTTAAGTGCGATTTTTGTGAACATTTATTATTTGATACAATAAGATAGCCAAATAACATTTGGAACTAATGGTCGATAAATAGAACTTAATTCCTTTTAATGGTTATTGACTTTGTTATATTATGTAGTCATCTAAGTCTGATAATAGTATGCAGGCTTTCGAAACGCGATCTAGATTAGGCACTTGGAAATACTAAGCATCCAAGCAAATCTTCATCCACAAATATCCATTCTTTATCCTATGAAATGAAGACAGATTCGATCAATAGCACATGTCTCGTTCCTTAGAAAATTAAGTTGTATCTCACCCCATGATATTCACCTATATCGTGAGCTATATCTGTTCGAAGCAACGTATCATCTTTCTATGCGAAAATATATGACTAGTTTCTTGAGTTCAACTATCGAAATTGAAGTGGTGGTGCACCAGACTTACAGTTATTAATAGAAAGAAGGCTATTTCTAACTAGGTAGAATTGTGTTAACCAACCAGAGTTCGGTTGCATTGTTTCCATAAGCATCGACCAATTGACGAAGAGAGAGTGAGTGGTCTCCGCACAGTCATGATTATTTGGATTTTTCTAACAGATGAAGTAATCAATAGGAAAATCTCAGTTTTTATTGAGTGCTTATTCTCTGTTAACAACAATCATATAAACAAATAATAATGATCCACTTTACACGTCAAAAAATACTGACTATAAACATTTTCACATTACTGATAACCATGACAACAACTTGAAGTCTAGAGGATTTTTCAATGTTTATATAAAAAGTGTTGTTTGTAAAATATGAATTTACATTTTGAATTGTATTGGGTTTTACAAAAATTAGATATTTAAAGCTGATAAGTTTTAACGTTTTTCTAAAATATGATTGAATTCATGAGTCAATTCAAGCTAGATCACAATTGAAAACTTGAAAGCACTGGATGGCCATTTCGTCCTAGTATGGGACTCCTCAGAACGCATGACGGAAGGTCTTTGATTCGAGTTCTGCGTGTGATATCATGGATGCGCACTGTTGAGGAGTTCCATATTAGGTTATCCAGTGTTTCCAGGATTTCAATGGTTGCGTAACTTAAATTGACTCATGAATTCAACTATTAAATTACTAAAATCTCCACAAACCTCTGTTCTGATAAAATATGATTATTATTATACATATGACGTTCAATAATTTTACTAAAAAATGCTAACTACTTATGGCTGGTTGATCAGTAATCCTTTAAGGACTTAAATGTTTGAATACCGATTTTTAGTAGACCTCACAATTTTCATACTGTTGAAACCCAAAAAGCGTGGAAGAAGGTCCATTTACTAGATTAATTTATGTATAGGAAACGATGATAATTGTGCTAATATATGTCCATCTGTACATCCGACATAAAGAAAGGATTGTTTTAGTAACTCTACAAAAATGCTTTAAGATATGAAGAGTTTCAGACTAGACAGTTGAGTAACTGACACAGTTGAACAGTAGCTAGTGGGATTTATTGGTCGTACATACCAAGGTACTGAGTTCGAGTTTCAAAATGTTAAACAACACTGGGATATAAGTTCATCCAACTGACAATTTCTAAATAAGATGAGACATGAGTCCCGAGTTCCACTGTCAACCACAATCCAACTGTTCTATAAAACTTATGATAAAATAACCAAATCAAGGCAATACGTAAAGGATGTACATTACTCAACATCTACTGAAGTGAGTAACGTCGACAGTTTAAAAATACAGATTCACTGTTTATTGAATGATATTATAATCTAATGTCAATTTACAATTGCTCAGTGGTCTAGTGGTTAAGCGCTCTGACTCGAGACTGGTAGGTCCTGGGTTCGGATCTTGCGAGTGCGGGATCACGAATGCGCACTGCTGAGGAGTTCCATAATAGGACGAAACGGACATCCAATGCTTCCCGGTTTTCCATGGTGGTCTAGCTTCAATTGACTCACGCTTTCAACTATAGAGCAAATTCACCCAATTGATAGAAACTATATTATATTACGTCAATACATTATTTATTGGTCTACTGGTAGTATAAGACAGATAAAAATGACGTTATTCCTTACACAAAAACTGACCGAGTATTTTCACTGCTTTTTTCTTTTCGACGTCAATTCATCTTTTCTTTCACAGTATTCTGTCTTCTTTATGATGTTAATCAATCTATAAGGAAATATTCACTTACACACAAGCAATAAACACATAACTAAGTCAATGTATTTATATATAAACTGAACAAGTAACCAAGATGGATTGAATTGTAGAACATTGTTTCATGTTGTTGTCGTTGTTGTTTTTCTTGTTTTGACGTTTGGAGACAAAGAAAAATTAAGTGATTTTCATTTAAATGATATGATATTTTAAAATGATAATAATGATGAAACTAACTTATTATGCCAAGCTTTAAACAAATAGAATTATTAAGCTTGGTGAATGATGATAGCAACTAATGAATTTAAGAGCTATTTTTAAACTGAAATTACAGTTAGCCTAATATGGGATGTAACATTCTTCATGAGAGATGGATAGTGGCTAGAAGTGGAATCCAGTTTGACGCGCATTTCATCCTATTTGGGACTCGTCAGCTGGATGTACCTGCATTTCAGCGTTGATGTTCACTCTCGGACTCGAACCCAGTACCTTGCGCTTCAAACACCAACGCGTTATCCACTCAGATACTGAGTCCTGATAGCCACTTGCTTGTGCAATTGGTGGATAACGCGATGGCGTTTGAAGGAAAAAGGTACCAGGTTCGGGTCCCAGAGTAAACATCAACTCTGAGATGCAGGTACATCCAGCTGAAAAGTCCTAAATAGGACAAAACGCGCGTCCTGGATTCCATTGCTGACCACTATCCATCATTGCCTACAATGCTTGTGAATTAAGGCTTTATCGAGTTCCAAACACCAATGGGAAGTTTCAAACAAACAATACTAAATGAATTTATTCTTAATGAGAGTTTGTATTTCTGGTTAATTCGAATAATGATATGATTACTGATCTTCAACAGAGTGTTGAATTGTTGAGAAAAAAGCATGTTATATGACTGTGGGCAGGGAATAATATCCATGGAAGGCACGGAGTCATGAGATGAAGTTGCTTTAAGATCATAAGGTTTAATAGAACAAAGTTTAAGACAATAGATTTAGGATGTCCATATTACAAAAGTCTACATTCTTTGTAATTTAACCGTATTTTTGTCACACTATTGGCATATACAAAATCTTCAATCTGATTAGTCAACTTTTGACTAGTTTGTTTTAAGGTCACCCTTAAAATCACTCGGTGCCGTCAGTCCAGTTCTATCATGATTAAGAAAGAGCAGATGTATGAATTGAAATTATACATAACTGACTATGTTAACAGAAACTAAGAGAAATAAACGAATTGTGTGGTCAGTATTCGTCATGGATTATTCTAAATTAAGGCATCATTGATAATCGTTTGAGCAAAAAACACCGGCTTCCAGAATCATATCATTAAGGGTGATGGATGATGTTCAAGTTATATGAAGAACTAATGAAAGTTATAATACAAACTTTAGGATACCGATTCAGTGTAATAAATATTAGGCACTCGCGATTAGATCACATGAACATGAGTTCGATCCTTGCTACTATGTTAAGTGTATACTTTGACAAGTTTCATACAGTAACGGAATAGCTCTCTATTCCTCTATCCCATTTAATATCACTTCAGCTGATATCAATCTGTGACGAATGAGGTCTACAGAATAATCTGATCACTAGAAAACCATTTCATTTCAAATAACTAATCAACTAAGTGTCTCATCAATCTTATGAAGGATGTTATAATGTGAAATTCATATTATATCAACAAAAAGCCATGCTAGAATTCCTCGCGAAACGTGTTCATTTCGTTTTCAACGATTCAATGACAACAAATGATTCAATATTTTTATCAGAAGGGGTTTTCGTGGAGATTTCAGTATTTTCATAGTTGAAAGCGTGAGTCAATTGAAGCTAGACCACCATGAAAAACCTGGAAGCAGTGGATGGCCGTTTTGTCCTATTGTGGGATTCAATATTTATATGGTCAAAACACTAGCTATAATACCATTGAAATTCTGAAAGTGTAATCACTTTCAATCGATGTTCACTAGCCAAACTATACCATTTCCAGCGGATATATATATATATATATATATATATATATATACTTTAACGGTTGAAACAGCTATTTGTAAATGTACTAGTACCTTGGCTTATCATTATACTACTGAAAATACAGTACTAGTAGTTCATAACTCAGTAAATTTCTGTAATTCTAGTAGTGTGATTTAAAATTATAAAATTAAATTGTGATGCAGGTTTGTTCTCTGAGCTGGATGGTTTGGTCGTGGAGCTTTCATCGTCCTTCTGAACGACATCA
>NC_031501.1:1192072-1209873 GCF_000237925.1 Schistosoma mansoni | reverse complement strand
CGGACCGTGAGAATCAGCGTAATTTTCGGGTGAATGTTTTTTGCTGATATTGTCGTTCAGAAGGACGATGAAGGCTCTACGACCAAACCATCTAGCTCAGAGAACAAACCTACATCAAAATCACTCACCTGAGCTACAAATCTTCTCCACCATCTATAAAATTAAATCTCCTCTATGGTAGGCACGTATATATTTCTTATAAATTTCATTATCAATATTCTGTAAGGAGATAGAGTTTATTTATTACTCATTCTGTTCCTCAGCCTTCCTCTTTTCGTTTTCCACCTCAGATTTCAAGTTAGTGCTTACTTCATGATGCAATTCGATAACTTCTTCAATGTATTTCCTATCCACTTCCAACGTCATTTCGTAATTTCGGCGAGACTTAACTATATGGACGACCTTTGAACGAATCTTAAATGACCTTGAGAAATAGTAGCCAATCAGAAGACAGTTCGTATACAGTAAAAATATATTATACAAAACTAAAAATTTAAAGCGGATACTGTTCTTTTACATGGCTGGAAAACTTCTCAAGGTCAGATATAGGTTTAGAATTTCAAAAATTATAGTGCATACGGTGCAGGAACACATCCATATGGCTTCATAGTAGTCGACCTCTGGAACCATGATAAGGTCTCAAAAATTCTTTTAGCCTCGACCACATAGCTTCAATGTTGCTGGTATGTTGGTATGGTTTAGGGTTAGAGTTAAGGTTCAGGGTTAAGGGTGAGACTATAATTTATGAACGACCTTTGAGCGACACTAGAGTGACCCTAAGAGTGTCAACATAATAACTAAAACCAAATAAAGGTTATAAACGTGTGTGAAGAATTCAAATTATGATTTACAGTTCATGGTTAAGGTTAGGAACTATACTTAGGGTTTTCATCACCAAGTGACATCAGCTATAATGCCAAAACTCTATTTATCCAAATGTATAGTTGAATGTCGCGCCAAAATCTTTCCTTGTAGACGCTGAATTATCACGTCTTCTCTAAAATCCGTTGTAAACCGACCGTACGTAAGCATCAGGTACCGAACTTAGCGCCGTGAACTTGAAAACCCGCGAAAGCTTCTGATTGACTCGTCCATATAGTTTAGTCTCGCCGTAATTTCCTCTTCATCTGGAGGCTGATTTGTTCACTCCCACAGTAGATTGTTGGTACCTGGTCAACGGATATGTAGTTTCTTGTGTAGAAAATTGTCTGTAAAATAAAATTATCATTATCATATCAAAATAGAGTACTTATAACTGTTGAACCTGATGATGGAGTTATTGAAAACCATTGTTCCCCTAAAATATTCTTTGTTTTTTGAATATTCTATAGGGAATTTTAAAGTGAATTAGTTAATTGTTTATGTCTATGTTGTGAGAAAATCGTTATTCTTTTCAGATCGATAGTAAAAATCATCTTTTTTCCTAACATTTTACTGTCAATTGTATTTCATTGTATATTATTTATTTATTTGTACACATAAATATTGGTACAAAGAGGCATTGAATACATATGTGCCACACAAGTCATTTGATTTCGGTTGTAAAACCACCTGGGTAAGCAGGCAGTTTTCTTAAGGAACAACACCCGAAGTCCTCGACCTATAGGTCTAATCTACAAGGTAGTGGTGCAACGTGAGGAGATGCAGTCCAATGGTAACCGGTGACCAGTAATTGCTTCATACACTATTTGTTTCCTAAGGATTTTGTAGCCCATGTAAACTATTGGTTTTGAATGAGGGTTTTCCTACTCCTCTAATTTGACCTTCAGTGTCCACCAACCCGGTTGGAGCTCTGGACATTTTTCGTCTTCTCGATTTCGTAAACAACAGTAACGACGCGAGAGGTTATTGAGTAGGACTTCTGTGGTAGTGGCTGTATACGTGCAGCGATTTTAGAGCATTTGGAGAGGTAGAGCTGATTCTCCCTACACTCGTCTGTACTAGGGCATTTGGAGACTGTAGTTCATTGAAGCAATTATATATTCTATCGACACTAAAATTTAAATTGTTAACTACTCATCATTACATTTATTATTTGTATAGATTTATTTTACACAGATGGATAGTTGAATTTTAATTAAAATAATACTCAGTGGAAAATAAAACTCTTTTACTACGTATTTATGAATGTGTTGAGCTTTAAGTAACTCTTATGAGTAACTCTTATGTCATTTATACTCTCAAAATCCTTTAATAGGTGCTTTAACTGATGAGATACTGCTCCTATAAACTGACATAATGATTCAAAGCTAACCTTCACGACAAATTGCTTAAAGAACAAGTTCTTTATTTTTAAAGATGGTTGTGAACTAGGGATTGAAGATGTTGATAACGTGAATACAGAGCATCGATTTATGAATGTAGTTCGAAATGAAAATACATTTATGATATAGTGGGACGATCAAAAATGTCCAAGTGATAGGTTCACGTGATTAGCAGCTAAGTGGCATTTGTTTTTAGGCAATAAGGTATAAACCATCGATAAGCTTAATTTCGTTTGCAATAGATACATATATATTACATGCAATCAAATCCTTTGATTAATTTAAATAGAACGAAAGTAAATAAATTTATAGCATAAAATGTATTCATCAGTCTACTTCACGGCTTCTTATTAGCTGAATAGAAACTAAAGTTACAATTACGAATGTGATTGTTAACAAATGTTTGACGTACTTTAGTGTGTGAAGTTTAGGTAGATTCAGTTTTATGCTGTTTGGTCGTATCTTTCCATTAACGTTCAGGACTGTAATTGATCAGTTTCAGTCCTGAACACCAATTGGAAGATTCAAACAAACAATATATAAATGAAGGAAAACTCAGTCTCATTGCAAACTTTAGTGGCTATCTGGACTCAGTAGTTAGGTGGATAACGCGATGGCGTTCAAAGCAAGCGGTGCTGAATATGAGACCCGGAGTAAACATCAACTCTGGAATGCAGGCACATCCAGCTGACGAGTCACATATAGGACGAAACGCACGTCATGGATTCTGCTGCTAGCCACCATCTATCTCTGCTTATATATAACGTGATATTTAACAAAACAATAGTGATAATTGTATGATGATTTACGCTGAATAAAATTTTCACACTTTTATTAATGTGTGGTTATGTCAGCATGTTAAAAGAAAGGGCGAAGTATTCAAAGTTATTAATCAGGCTGTATTTTGCTCGGCTTTTCCGGAAAGATTTAAAATTGTCCGTTATGCACTGCTTAGATTTAAATTAATTTAAAGTTTTCTACAGCTTTGAGCCATACTACATATGAACTACTAATACTATTCAGACTACACTGGATGAATCATGATTCAAACGTAGGACTTATTGTCTAGACGTTGAAAACTTTAACCACTGAGCAATTTCTCTACGTAAAGTTGGTTATAGACATTCGAGACTGTGATTCTAGTCTTTATATTGAAAATGATTTTTGTGATGAACATATTCTTTTATACAGGAATGGAAAAATGTGGTTAACCACTTTTTTCATCGTTTTTATATCTATACGTATAGGGTAGTGGAGATTGTTGAGTTCTTATTACAATAATGAACCGATCAATTTTAGACCAATGTTGAAAACTTGGAAGCATTGGATGGATGTTTCGTTCCGGTATGGGACTGTTCAGCAGTGCGCATCTACGATCTCGCACACGAACGCTTAACCTATCAGATCACGATAATGCTACAGGGTGACATCATACATTGGTTAAAATAAAACATCAACACAGTTGGAGGCCGGCTCAGCGGTCTAGAGAGGGCGTGAGACAGAAGGTCTTGAGTTCGAGTCTGCTATGACTTACGGCCCTGTCAATTTTCATGTGATAAAATCGCCAATCAGAAAACCGACTTATATGACACTTTACACATTTAACTTTTCACTATTCACATATTTGGTTTCATAGTACTCCACAACTTTTGATGATTTTTTTTAATTTGAGTATATTTTTGCTAAATGTTAATGAAATTGACCGTTTTACGCTGTCGCTTTGAATTAATCTTATTTTCATAATCTACTTGTTATCATTCCATTAATTCCTACTATTTTAATGAGTCATACGATCAATGTAGTAACAGTGGAAATAAATACTCTAATTGAAATCACGAAGCGATCAATGTTAGATCATCACTGGATGGTCGTTTCGTCTTAAAATGAAACCTCTCAACAATGCACATCCACGACTATACACGTGGAGCTCGAGCCCAGGACCCTATGTCTCTCACACGAACACCTAACCTCTAGACCACATCCGACGGTGTTAATGTCTAACTTCAGTCATGTCGGTTATGAGGTAGTTATCCACCAAAGACAATGGAAGATGGTTGCTCAATATCATGAATTGGTTGAAGTTAGACAATAACACCATTGGATGTCGGCTCAGTGGTTTAGAGATTAAACGTTCATGCGCGAGACTGAAGGTCTTCAATAATCTCCGCAATCCTATACTGATAAATAATTCAGTAAGCAAGGTTTTGTTTTCTGAGCTGAATGGTTTTTTACTGTCGCTCTGTACCATATCATCTATACTAAAAACTTTGAAAAGAAATAAACTATAAAAATTTCTCTATAATTGACTGTCTTGTCAATCTATAATGTGATTAGTTGTTGTTCGTGGTCGTTGTAACACAACTAATTTTTGATTGGTTATTGTTCGTGGTTGTTGTAACACTGAACTAATTTTTGATTGGTTGTTACATTATAAGTTGCTATAGTTATTTGAATATTTATTGAAATCAACCAATTAAATTCCAGATGAATAAATAAGATTCTTGGAGACTTTCTAATTTTTCTAAAAGTATGTGCAGCTGATGAAATGGTTTTCAGAAGAGAAATGAAACATAAAGTACATCATTTTCCAAGTCTATTATTCTTTTTCACTACTTGATAATTCATTTATAATTATATATAGATTCCAATGTCATACTGTTTTACTTTTTTTCCAGGGTTTTTTTTATTCTTTACACAGTAACAATGGTTTAACAAGTTTATTTATCTATTGTCAATGATTGAATTACACGAAAACAATACAAATTACATTTACACACACACGCACGCACACAAAACAAAAATCACTGAGAAATCATTAATCATAACTTTTCCCAACTCTCGAAAAGAAAAAAAACAAACAAGGAAACATTATCGAGTCAAGCATAGTTGTCATTGTGTATTATCCAGACTACTAAAATGACAATAGAGTAATAAATTTTATTCAATCTATTGACTATTTTCATTTCTACTAAATAGTGTTCCATTTTTTTTATACCATAGACATAAGTTTTTTTTGGATCAATGTCTATCAACTTGATGAATGAATGAGTACGTATTTTGAAAAGAGCAAACGAAAAAAAAGAGACTAATCTACAGGATAGATGTGAAAATGTAACTCTTTTTAATGTTTAAAATTATTATTAAATTGTTTAAGTAGTATTGAATACTGGAAATCGAAAGAAAAAATTGTTTGAAATGAGTATAATTGAAAATGGGGAAAATACATTCTCTTTAGGAAGTCTAAAGACATTTCTGTTGGGATGGCTTCCGAGAACTACAACGGAGCCCCCGGAGGCACTATTGGAACTAAAGTTTCCATCTAATCAGAACATAATGGAGCTTCCCAGAATATCAGCGTGTTATGCCACTATATTGGATTATAGCATAACATGACACTTTGAGGATTGGCTGAATTATAGTGTTAATATAACAAACGCTAATATCTGTAAATACACATGATTTTTTGTACATTTCGATTCTTACCTAACAGGTATTTCTCCAGTCTTCTGATTTGCAACTGTGGAATTCTATGCGTTCAAGTGTCATCGTCTTATACCGTATTCTGCATTACTCAAGTAGCGAACATAACAATTTCATTGATATTAGTCTATCAATTATTTAAAAATATAGATATTAACCGTAGTTGTAAACATATTAAGATAAGAGATAAACTTTATCATGAAATGACTTCAAATAGGAAATTGATACAAAATCTTAGTCTGTCATAAAACCAATAGACAGTGAATATTCATAAATCTTCTATAAGAAACAAACGTCATTATGAGTACATTATCTATGGATTATGGAATCGTCACCTTGACTGATGGTTCAGTTAGCTGTATTTCATAAATATGATTCATTTAGTTGATGATCGTAGTGTTACATATTGACAACATGTTAAATTTCAACCAATCACAGCTTCTTATCAAGTTCTCAAGAATAATCTTCAAAGTTATTTATAACATATGAGGTATTTTCAGGAATTGTTTCATTTGAAAACAAACATTGGTATTCATACTGAAGGAATTTTTCGACTGTTCATGAATCCTAATTTTTAACGATTGTCGAATACAAAAAACCATCTGAAATCTGAAAACTAGCAAACGTTTCATAAACGTACCAGAATAGGTTATGCGATTAATAGCTACCATGATGTGTTAAAATAAACAAAAAAAAACTTGTTGAAATATCTAGATGGTAGGAACAAGTATCCTAGACACTCAAGCAGGCCTTCAATGTAGTTGGATGTAAATGGTACATTATCATAATCTGATTAGTTTAAATCCATATACTATAAACTGTTTTAAATGGATATTAGAACTTTTAGGTTTACATTTGTTTCATTTTTCTTGTCTCAGACGGTTTCAATGTTGTGTGATATTAAATTGTAACTTAGGACTAAAAAAACTTTACATTAATTATATTCGAACATCACATAATACAACCGTTTGTTTTATAGACTAAGGAGGTATAAAGTGGCAATAATTTTCTTACAGATCACTTAGAAACAGACCTTAATTTGTTCTGCTATGTTAATTGAAGTCGGTAATTGTCGTGATCAGAGGAAACTTCTTAAAGTATATATTTTCATACAAGTTCTGTGTCAATGAAGGATGTATGCATGACAACTAAAGTAAACTAGAAAAAAAAATTGATGGTTATTTCTCTGTTATGATAATAAGTAGACACAATTTTTAAATTACAATATTGATGATTGTATCTGGAAGATAATGAATTGATATATGTACAAGGATAATATTCTTATTTGAATGCATCATTTAACTCGATAAAAATTGATATCTATGTTTAAATATATGAAACAATTGCTGTAGTAAGGTAATGTAAACGGTATATTTAATTAACGTTAAGCTCCCGAATGCTCTGGTACGGACGAGGGTAGAGAGAGTTAGCCCTACCTATCAAAATGCTCTCATATAGCCACACGTATACAGCCATTCCCATGGAAGTCCTACTTACTAACTTCTCACGGCATTAATGTTGTTTAAGAAATTCAGAATGAATATTAGATGAATGAAATTTCATCTAGTTTGTAGATACGCTCAAAATTTTTCCAATTAGTAACCTTAGATTCCATAGCTTATCAAATTAGTTTGACCAGGCAACAAAATTTTCACTTTGAACTGTCAGCTCAGCTCATTTTAGAAAAAAAAGTTAAAATGGTTTACCATTCACCAATGTCTTCAGTGAGTTGATATCTCCCAACAGACCTGATTGAACTCCACTGGTTACTACTTCTCACTAGAAATCCAGGAAATACCTCATGAAGCCAGTCACTAGTGAGTATATGATGATTACCAGAAGGGGGTTTTATGGAAATTTTAGTAATTTTATATAGTTGAGATCATGAATCGATTGAAGCTAGACTACCATGGAAAACCTGGAACCATTATTGTGTGACTACTCAGCAGTGCGCATTCATGATCCCGCCCTGCGAGATTATTAAAATTACTAAAATCTACACAAAATACCCTTCTTATAAAATTGTGTTCCTTGTGATAAATACTGTTTAGCTACATAGTAACTTAACCTATATGGTATATTATAATAATATAATTTATTATTTAACGCAGTTGTGAAATAAGTTTAATAGTTGAATTCATAAATCGATTTAAGCTAGACCACCATTGAAAACCTATAAGCGCTGGATGGCCCTTTCGTCCTAATATGCGACACCTCAGCAATACGTATCTACAAACTCCAAAAACCTTCATTCTGAATTGTAAGCTAATTCTATCTAAATTCATTTGTTGTTTGAATCTTTCCATTGATGTTTAGTACTGCAACTGGTCAGCCTCTTATTAACATATGTACATACTGGGCTTATTGCCTCGATATAGCCTAGATTTACAAGCACTGTAAGCAAAGATGGATAGTGGCTAGCAGTGGATCCAGGGGCATCCAGGTGATGAGTCCCGAATAGGACGAAACGTTCGGGGAACTGAATTCCACTGCTAGCCACTATCCATCTTTGCCTACTTTTTTAAATCATGTTCATAGGGTCAGAAAAATTAAAAATCAACCTTATTTAACATTGACGTACAAAGTGGAATGATGATAACAGTTTTCCCATTCTATAGACTATCAAATGGTTGGTTTTTTTTTTCATTTTTCTATAATCCAAATCGTGACATACCTAATTATTATTCATTTTTTATGAGGAAATCATTGTCAAAATTTTCAATCAATATTTTTAACCTATTGATAAATTGATTATAGTAAATAATGAAATCCGACAAAATTTTATTATTTTTTGCATTCTATTGTAATATGTACAATGTAAGAGTAGATACTGTTAGTATCTTAGCGAAGAATAAGTGGTTGATAACTGCTGGAATCTATTTATGGACTGTTATTAGATACATAGATTCATATTGTATTAAGTATTAACTAACTAGATTATTATCAGAAAGGGTTTTGTGGATATTATTAGTAATTTGAATAGTTGAGATCATGAATCAATTGAAGCTAGACCATTATGGAAAACCTGAAAACACTGGACAACCGTTTAGTCCTATTGTGGGACTGCTCAGCAGTGCGCATCCACGATTCCGCATCACCTTGGTTGAAGTAAGACATTAACACCGTTGGATGACGATTGCATCAGTGGTCTAGTGGTTAAACGTTTACGCGCGAGAATTATAGGCCCTGGGTTCGAATCGTGCGTGGTGGGACCGTGGATGCGCACTGCTGAAGAGTCTCATAATAGGACGAAACGGCCATCCAGTGCTTCTAGGTTTTCCATTGTGATCTTTTATTTATTTATTTATTCAAACACACAAATATTGGCACAAGGAAGCACCAGATACATATGCGCCGAACAAATCTCATTTGATTTGTGTGAGGGATGTGATACTGCTCAAGTGCCCCAAAACTGAAAGAGGTGGTTTTCTCAGGTGGCCACACGCCTAGCCTTCGACCTAAAGGTCTGATCCATAATGCAGTGAAGCAACATAAGGAGATGCAGTCCCATGGTAACCGGTGACCAACAATTGGTTCATACACCATTTGTTCCCTCAGGATACTGGAGTCCATGTTCATCATTGGTTTTGAATCAAAGTTTCCCAACTCCCCTAGGTGGGCACGGAGATTGTCCACCAACCCGGTTAGAGCGCCGGACATTCGCTTTTCGTCCTCTCATTTTCGTGAACAACACCCCCGCCATGAGAAGGCAGTGAGTAGGACTTCCCTGGTTGAGGCTATATACGCATGGCCATGTGAGAGCATTTGGAGAGGGAGAGCGGATTCTCCCCACTCTCGGTGGATATTCCAAGATCATTTTTAGCATTGCTCACAGATCATCCATAAATTATAGTCTTATCAAAACACTCTTAAAAGGGTAGTAAATACTATAAGAACTCATTATATAAAAGTGATTGATGTATAGTAGAATAAACCCTAATTCCTTTAAATTATCCTTTTTTTCCACTTTCATAAACTTTACAAATACATTTGTTTCTAGGTGAAAAATAAAAAAAAGGAAACCACATCTTATATCTATTTTCTTCCATTGGCCTTATTCTTAGTTTACAGTACATTGATTTCAAAAGATGATTTAAAATAATCCTTTTTTTGAATAATAACAATATAGGACTGGCAATAGTTAGTCTTATCAGTAATTTATAAAATAATCAAATGGATACTTGATCAACTAATCAACCAATTAACCAATCAGAATTCATTTCACTTGTTAATCAATTGGATGATCAATTGAAAGCAAAAAGAGAGAGAGAGGGAGAGTGGGAAGGAGAGAGAGAGGGCTGGAGGGAGAGGGAGTAAAAAAAAACATCTTAAACTGTACACGTTTCATTTAATTTTTACACTTAGTTATAAATACTATACAAATGTTTAAACAATAATAAAGTAATAATAGTCATTGAAAGTATGGTCATTTTTATTGATGATTATTTAAAATCAGTAACTAGTTCTAATATCGGTTATAAGCCTCAAATTCCCTAGTACAGTCGAAAGTGGAGAGAGTCCGCTCACCTTCTTCAAATGCTCTCACATGGCCATGCGTATATAGCCTCTTCCACGGAAGTCCTGCTCACTACCTCCTCGTGGCTTGGACGTTGTTTACGAAATTGAGAGGATGAAAAGCGTATGTCTCGCGCTTTAACCGGGTCGGTGTACACGGAAAGTCCAACTAGAGGAGTTGGAAAACCCTGATTCCAAACCAATGGTGCACATGGGCTTCAGTATCCTGAGTGAACAAATGACGTATGAATCAATTGTTGGTCACCTGCTACCATGGGACTGCATCTCCTCACGATGCTCCACTGTCTTGTGGATCATACCATTAGGTCAAAGGCTCCAGGTGTGGCCCCCTAAGAAAATCACCTAATTCAGTTTGGGCACTTGAGCAGTATCACATCCCTCACACAAATCAAATGAGATTTGTTCGGCGCATATGTATCTGGTTCTTCCTTGTACCAATATTTATATGTTTAATTCAATAAATAAATGGATATCGGTTACAAAACTGGTATTTATGTTTAAAAGAGTAACGTAATACTTTGATCTTCAAACTTTGATTAAACTTACTTGATCATTGTAAGTATGGGATTGTGGAATTTCATTGATATTATGAACCGAATAATTGTAAATAACTATTAACTGACATGGAAGCACTGGATGGCTTCTTCGTTCTAGTATGGAACTTCTCAAAATTGCATACTGACAACTCCGTATGCGACTTCGATGGAAGTCAACAGTCTCGAAAACAACATACTGACAATTATCACATACTCACTAGTGACTACCCTCAAGAGTAAATTTCCAGAGTTCTAATGTAAAGTCGTAACTAGTAGAGTTCAACTGTGTAGGATTTGAGGTAGTTATTCACCGAAGACAATGATAGATGGTCGTGCACTATCGTAGATTGATAGAGGTTAGATATTGGAATTGTTGGATGTTGACTGATTGGTCAAGAGATAAGGAGTTTGAGTACGCTGATGAATGTGGTGGTTGAATGAGCGGTTTTGAGGAATCCTACTATTAGAACGAAACATCTGTCCAGTGCTTCCATGTAAATGCCCATCTACTATTACGTATTTGGGAATCAAAATCACCAATTTAAGTCTCGTCCTCGAATGCTTAAAACTAAACCGGTATCCAACAATGTTATTGTTTAACTCTAATTAATCCATTTTCTTCCATCCGTAACTGTTCTAGTAGTTATGGCTTCTCATTAGAACTTCGGACATTTACTCTCGAAGCTAATCACTAGTGAGCATATGATCATTATTTGTGTAAGAAGTCTGCCAAAATTAATCATTTTTTATAATCTGTGTCATTAATCGACCATGTGTTAATGAAAGTAGGTTTATTATATGTTATGTGCTCAGTAAAATATGAAATTTTTGCAGTGCAGTATTTCAACACATTTCTCTTGTAGTAAACGAAAACTGAAATAGGGAGGTCCAACTAATTGTTTAACGCTTAACTACAGTATGAAAATCATACATTGAGTACATTATTTGCCAATCTTCCCTCAGTTCTTCATAATTCTTCCAATTCCATTATTATTACAATTGCTCTCTGTTTCCCTCCCTGTTTTCTTCAATTCGATCTTATGATAGGAGGTGTTCCACTTCTGACTAGTGCCACATACTACTTATTTGTATCAGCATAAATAGCATATACAACACTCTCATTGTACTTAAATAACAATGAAAGAGAACTACCAATGAATACATACATATATACATGAATTATCAGAAAGGGTTTTTTCGTGGAGATTTCAGTAATTTTATAGCTGAATTCATGAGTCCATTGAAGCTAGACCACAACAGAAAACCTCGAGGCACTGGACGGCTATCTCGTCCTATTGTGGGACTCCTCAGCAGTGCACATCTACGATCCTGCACTCGCGAGATTCGAACCCAGGACATACCAGTCTCGCGCCAGAGCACTTAATCGATAGACCACTGAGCCGGCCGGCATCCAGCGGTGTTAATGTCTAACTTTAACCGATCCACAAAATTTGAGCAATCGTTCACCAATTGTCTTCAGTGAGTTGATGTTATAAACGTAAAACAGGATACTGATTGTAACGCTGGAGGTTTTCTGGTTATAACAGTCCTTTCACTTTTTACACGTATGTGGGACGCTAATTTACCTTAGACGAATATCTACACTAGATTCCCACCCAGTGTCTATTCTAAAGGATTTCAACACAACTCAGATCAAGAACACGAGATTAGCCTGACTATAACGTCAATATATTTCCACACCAAAATCCAACACAAAGAACAGTCAATCAATAAATGTCCATCAACAAGGAACAGTTAATACATAATGAGAATAGGGGAATATATATAACACATATAACACCTTTCATCCTATCTAATGTCTGACTCATCAAGACAACCAATCATTGTCATTCTCGCCCACACATCACCTCCCTCGCGAAGTTTGATCGTATGATTTCACTTTAGGGTCTATTTGAAAAATTTCGTTTGTTTCCGTTTCCTGAATGACCTTCGTTTAACTTCTGATTTTGGATCATTTTTTCTCATTTCAACTTGTGGTGGTGGTGGTGGAATATCAAATGTATCACATAATACTTCCATTGGTAATGGTTTGAGTTTAGATGACTCATAAAGACATTTTCTATCTCGCAGTTGATTTACATGTCTAATAATTAGTGTATTTTCGACCATCACTTCATATAATACTGTACCACGTCGTTTTTTTATAAACCCAAATATCCATTTTGGCTTGCCAGGCCGGAAATCCCGTGCATACACTAAATCACCTGCTTTGAATTCTCGAATTTTCGGGCAATTCCCTTTCTTATTTTTTTGTAGTCCACTCATTCTGTCTTTCGGGTTCAAAACATCAAAAAGTGTTCTAATCGGTCGGCCAAACATTATTTCGGCTGGTGATTTCCCGTCTTGACAGTTCGGACTCAGTGTAACTCTATAAGAAATGAGAAATTGTTGCAGAGCCTCTTCTACGTTGCCTTCTCCTCCCATCTTTAAGAGAGCTCGTTTAAGAATATCAACAAATTTCTCTGCCTGCCCGTTTAGCTGAGGGTGATACGGTGGAGTTCTAACGTGTTCGATTCCATTCTGTTTACAGAACTCCGTAAACTCTAACGACGTGAACTGCGTTCTGTTATCTGAAACCAAAACATTAGGTGTACCAAACCTACTAAATAGTTGTCTCAGATGTAGCAGTGTTTCAGACGTAGACGGTCTTCGTACAGCGTAAATTTCAGGCCATTTTGAGTACGAATCTACCACCACCAAAAAATATTGTCCACTTATAGGTCCAGCATAATCAACGTGTAGTCGGACCCAAGGCTTTGTCGTTTCTCGCCATGACTGGAATTCTGATTTCGGCACATTCAACGGTAAATCCCACAAACCAAATTTATCAATCCAATCAATACCCAATAGGTTGGTATTACAGTTGCCGGATACATAACATTTCCCGGTCATAGTCTTTTCACCAAACGTGAGAGGTAGCTGTATTACTCCAAGAAGAGTAATATTAGTTCCTGACGCACTCTTGGCATTATAACATGTAGGTTGATATCGGGGTCGACCAATTTTAATCCAAGTTTCTCTAGAAATTAATGTTATATCAGACCCAGTATCGACTTGCAGTTTGACCGGTTTGCCATCGAAAAAGATGGTTACATACTTCCTTTTGGATAAGAATTGGTCACTTTTTGTGACCAGAACAACATTTGAGTTATACGGCATAACTTTTGAAGTCTGCATCTTATTTCCTTTACGGAACTTATGCTGACGGTCAGAAACCTTCGGCCTACTTTTACAACATACTTGAGCATGACCATATTTACCACATTGAAAGCATACTCGTTTTTTAAAGTAACAAACTTTGGCAGAATGACACTTACCACATCTCCAGCATGACGTTTTATGTTTCATGTGATTTGGGATTTTCTGGGAGTTCGAATCCTTATTTCCATTAAAAGATTTACGTAAAGCTTGAACTCCCACGTGTTCACTGTTCCTTTCTACGAGATTCGTGTCATGCTTCAAATTAACCATTCTCTGACACTCTTCAGATACTGATTGTAGACTGATATTAGCATCTTGTTCGATTCTCGCTAGAATCCGTGTTCTAATATCTGCATCTACTGAAGATTGTAATCCACATACAAAAATAAGACATTTGAATTGATCTGAGGACATTTCTTGTAATCGGAACCGCTCACATTCCCGGTTCACGATACTTGCATACGTTACGTAATTGTCCTGTACTTTCTTTACGAGTTGAAGACACTGGTATCTAGTGTGAAAAATTGATGACCGTTCACCAAATATACGAGTCAAGCATTCAACTGTTTCTTTGAACGTTATGTCGGTTGGCTTTTTTGGGAGGATAAAACTACAGAATTTTTCATGTTCGAACACTCCGAGCTTTCTTAATAATAATCTCAATTTTGAACTTTCGTCCCACTCTTTACATTCATTAATAAATAAATCCTCATGGCATTTAAACCACGCCTCAAAAGTATTTCCACTTTCTGGATCAAATCTAAATTCAGCTATTGAATTAGCAATAGAATCCGGAGTCATAGTAGAATTAGACACATTCGTTCTTGAGGATATTGACATATTTTTGACTAATAATTCGATAAGAGTATTTTGCTGTTGCAATAAGGTTTTCAGATCACACATTTTGTTACAAAATTCACTTTAAACGAATACGTAAGCGTAGACCCGTTTTAATCACCGTCGTCAATTGTTATAAAAGTAGAAGAGAATGCTGGTTATAACGCTGGAGGTTTTCTGGTTATAACAGTCCTTTCACTTTTTACACGTATGTGGGACGCTAATTTACCTTAGACGAATATCTACACTAGATTCCCACCCAGTGTCTATTCTAAAGGATTTCAACACAACTCAGATCAAGAACACGAGATTAGCCTGACTATAACGTCAATATATTTCCACACCAAAATCCAACACAAAGAACAGTCAATCAATAAATGTCCATCAACAAGGAACAGTTAATACATAATGAGGATAGGGGAATATATATAACACATATAACACCTTTCATCCTATCTAATGTCTGACTCATCAAGACAACCAATCATTGTCATTCTCGCCCACACATCACCTCCCTCGCGAAGTTTGATCGTATGATTTCACTTTAGGGTCTATTTGAAAAATTTCGTTTGTTTCCGTTTCCTGAATGACCTTCGTTTAACTTCTGATTTTGGATCATTTTTTCTCATTTCAACTTGTGGTGGTGGTGGTGGAATATCAAATGTATCACATAATACTTCCATTGGTAATGGTTTGAGTTTAGATGACTCATAAAGACATTTTCTATCTCGCAGTTGATTTACATGTCTAATAATTAGTGTATTTTCGACCATCACTTCATATAATACTGTACCACGTCGTTTTTTTATAAACCCAAATATCCATTTTGGCTTGCCAGGCCGGAAATCCCGTGCATACACTAAATCACCTGCTTTGAATTCTCGAATTTTCGGGCAATTCCCTTTCTTATTTTTTTGTAGTCCACTCATTCTGTCTTTCGGGTTCAAAGCATCAAAAAGTGTTCTAATCGGTCGACCAAACATTATTTCGGCTGGTGATTTCCCGTCTTGACAGTTCGGACTCAGTGTAACTCTATAAGAAATGAGAAATTGTTGCAGAGCCTCTTCTACGTTGCCTTCTCCTCCCATCTTTAAGAGAGCTCGTTTAAGAATATCAACAAATTTCTCTGCCTGCCCGTTTAGCTGAGGGTGATACGGTGGAGTTCTAACGTGTTCGATTCCATTCTGTTTACAGAACTCCGTAAACTCTAACGACGTGAACTGCGTTCTGTTATCTGAAACCAAAACATTAGGTGTACCAAACCTACTAAATAGTTGTCTCAGATGTAGCAGTGTTTCAGACGTAGACGGTCTTCGTACAGCGTAAATTTCAGGCCATTTTGAGTACGAATCTACCACCACCAAAAAATATTGTCCACTTATAGGTCCAGCATAATCAACGTGTAGTCGGACCCAAGGCTTTGTCGTTTCTCGCCATGACTGGAATTCTGATTTCGGCACATTCAACGGTAAATCCCACAAACCAAATTTATCAATCCAATCAATACCCAATAGGTTGGTATTACAGTTGCCGGATACATAACATTTCCCGGTCATAGTCTTTTCACCAAACGTGAGAGGTAGCTGTATTACTCCAAGAAGAGTAATATTAGTTCCTGACGCACTCTTGGCATTATAACATGTAGGTTGATATCGGGGTCGACCAATTTTAATCCAAGTTTCTCTAGAAATTAATGTTATATCAGACCCAGTATCGACTTGCAGTTTGACCGGTTTGCCATCGAAAAAGATGGTTACATACTTCCTTTTGGATAAGAATTGGTCACTTTTTGTGACCAGAACAACATTTGAGTTATACGGCATAACTTTTGAAGTCTGCATCTTATTTCCTTTACGGAACTTATGCTGACGGTCAGAAACCTTCGGCCTACTTTTACAACATACTTGAGCATGACCATATTTACCACATTGAAAGCATACTCGTTTTTTAAAGTAACAAACTTTGGCAGAATGACACTTACCACATCTCCAGCATGACGTTTTATGTTTCATGTGATTTGGGATTTTCTGGGAGTTCGAATCCTTATTTCCATTAAAAGATTTACGTAAAGCTTGAACTCCCACGTGTTCACTGTTCCTTTCTACGAGATTCGTGTCATGCTTCAAATTAACCATTCTCTGACACTCTTCAGATACTGATTGTAGACTGATATTAGCATCTTGTTCGATTCTCGCTAGAATCCGTGTTCTAATATCTGCATCTACTGAAGATTGTAATCCACATACAAAAATAAGACATTTGAATTGATCTGAGGACATTTCTTGTAATCGGAACCGCTCACATTCCCGGTTCACGATACTTGCATACGTTACGTAATTGTCCTGTACTTTCTTTACGAGTTGAAGACACTGGTATCTAGTGTGAAAAATTGATGACCGTTCACCAAATATACGAGTCAAGCATTCAACTGTTTCTTTGAACGTTATGTCGGTTGGCTTTTTTGGGAGGATAAAACTACAGAATTTTTCATGTTCGAACACTCCGAGCTTTCTTAATAATAATCTCAATTTTGAACTTTCGTCCCACTCTTTACATTCATTAATAAATAAATCCTCATGGCATTTAAACCACGCCTCAAAAGTATTTCCACTTTCTGGATCAAATCTAAATTCAGCTATTGAATTAGCAATAGAATCCGGAGTCATAGTAGAATTAGACACATTCGTTCTTGAGGATATTGACATATTTTTGACTAATAATTCGATAAGAGTATTTTGCTGTTGCAATAAGGTTTTCAGATCACACATTTTGTTACAAAATTCACTTTAAACGAATACGTAAGCGTAGACCCGTTTTAATCACCGTCGTCAATTGTTATAAAAGTAGAAGAGAATGCTGGTTATAACGCTGGAGGTTTTCTGGTTATAACAGTCCTTTCACTTTTTACACGTATGTGGGACGCTAA
>NC_031501.1:1176799-1191872 GCF_000237925.1 Schistosoma mansoni | reverse complement strand
AGAGTTGATGTTCATTCTGGGACTCGAACTCAGTACCTTTCGCTTCAAACGCCAATGCGTTATCCACTTAGCTGCTGAGTCCTGATAGTCCCGAATAGGACGAAACGCACGTCAAACTGGATTCCATTGCTAGCCACTATCCGTCTTCCCCTACAATGCTTGTGAATTAAAGCTTTATCGAGGCAATACGCACAGTATGCACACATGCCAATAAGAGACTGACCAGTTGCAGTCCTAAACATCAATGGGAAGATTCAAACAAACAATACCAAGTGAATTTATTCATGGAATAATTTTTAATGAATACTTCTTTTTATCATTATTGTCTTTTTGTTTGGTGATTTAGAATTTCAATAATTTATTTTACAATCAAGATATATATATATATTGTGATGTGTACTACTGATGTCGACAAATATAAGTAGTATGTATCATCCACTGATCGAAAGTGAAATACCGAGTGGTAGAAGGGTAAGAAGATCGAAGAAAATAGAAGAAGACAGAGAAGGATTAGTGTGAAAACGAAGGAATAATGAAGTTTGAGATGATTTATTACCATTTCGTGAATGAAGTATTTACTAAGAGATTCTGTAATTCTGTATTTGAATACGTTCGATTGTTCCCACTTATGTTCTCGTTCACAACGTTACTACTTAATAATTCATGGTTTTGTTAACTGACATTTTGATCTTTCATGTTATAGACTAATTTTAATTATAGATCAGAAGAGGTTTTTGTGGATATTTCAGTATTTTCGAAGTTGACATCATTAGTCAATTGAAGCTAGACCAACATGGAAGACCTGGAAGCACTGGAAGGCCCTTTCGTCCTATTATGGGACTCCTCAGCAGTGCGCATCCACAATCCCGCACTCGGGTCAGAGCACTTAACCGATAGACCACTGAGCCGGCATCCAACGGTGTTAGTGTCTAACTCCAACCAATCCACGACGTTTTAGCAACCGTTCACCAATTGTCTTTAGTGAGTTGATATCTCTACAACAGACTTGGTTGAACTCCACTGGTCACTGCTTCCCACTAGAACTCAAGGAAACATTCTTTACAGTCAGTCACTAGTGAGAATATGAATATAGATCAGAATGGGTTTTCGTGGATATTTCAGTATTTTCATAGTTGAAACCATGGGTCAATTGAAGCTAGACCACAATGGCAAACCTGGAAGAATTGGATGGCCGTCTCGTCCTATTGTGGGACTCCACAGCAGTGCGCATCCAAGATCCCCGCCTCGCGAGCGAGATTCGTACCCAGGACCTATCAGTCTCGCACGCGAGCGCTTAACCACTAGACCTGTCATCCAACGGTGTTAATGTCTAACTTCAACCAATCCACGAAATTAAGTAACCGATCACCATTGTCTTCAGTGAGTTGATATCTCACAACAGACCTGGTTGAACTCCACTGGTTACTGCTTCTCACTAGAACTCCAGTGATTTTAGTCAATCACATGTTTGAAAAATATTTTGGGAAACTACAGAAATCAATTATTTTCATCTTTTCTTTTACTAGATGGGTCACATGTTAAACTTGTTACTAGTTCGAATATCTTTTGCAAGCACTTTTAAACAAATTAGTTCACTTGTTATATTTTACTTTCTAAAAATGATCCAAATCTTGAAAGTAAAGTTTACCTCTTATTTTCCCTCTTTTGATCTTTTTCAGGATTTAAATATGAACGATTTGAAGGAGGGTGCACAGTCAGTATATCAGTTGTTCAGTCTACTTCAGTTATCACCAATTAAATGAGATCACATACAATTGAATGAGACAGAACATTAATGATAATTTAACATCAATAAAAGACTTGAGAAACCAAACGTTTTCAGTATAACGGTTTGTTAAGTTTCATAATATACATAACTGATTGATCTTAGCTAGGTTGTCATTAAGAAGCAAGAGGCATTGAGATAGTCATTTCGACTTAGTAATGGAAGCCCTCAACAGTACACATCGAAGAACCCGTTATCTAACGAACAAAGGACCTTAATGTTTGGAGGTAAATGATTAGCTTTTAAATCTCTGAAGCAGCGTTCAATGGTTTACATATCTAACTTCAAACAACCTGTAATGTTGCGCAATCATCTTCTAGTATCATTGTGGTGAGTACCTACCTCAAACATCAAATGACTGAACTTCTCAACAGAACTCATGGAATCATCTCTCAAGACTAGTCACGAACATGTATATAGTTATTATTTAAACATGGATTCATGGAGGTCTAACTATCCTAGAAATTAGGTCCTACATTCGATACAATAAAAATAATCATAGCTTTATCAACTAACCATCATATCTTCATCTATTTTAATTTGTTAAATAACTCATTAGTATTCAGAACAAAATAAATCACAGTAACATATATCTAATCCATAATCAATAATCATGGTAATTTAACCTATCATCAACATTTATAAGCAAAGATGGCTAGTGGCTAGCAGTGGAATCCAGGACGCGCGTATTGTCCTATTCGGCACTCTTCAGCTGAATGTACCTGCATCTCAGAGTTGATGTTCATTCTGGGACTCGAATTTAAACTTAAACCCATTGCACAAGCAAGCGGCTAACAGGATTCAGTAGCTAAGTGGATAACGTGATGACGTTTGAAGCGAAAGATACTGGGTTCGAGTCCCAGAGTCTACATGAACTCTGAGATACAAGTACATCCAGCTGACGAGTCTCAAATAGGACGAAACGCGCATTCTGGATCCCACTGCTAGCCACTATCCATCTTTGCATACAATGCTTATGAATTAAGGCTTTATCGAGACAATACTCACAGTATGCACATATGGCCAATTAGAGACTGATCAGCTACAGTCCTAAACATCAATGACAAGATTCAAACAAACAATACTAAGTGACTTGAAACTAACAACATTTAATTAGTTTAAAAGAAAGAAGGAACACTTTAACAACTCCCTATAGAGAGTGATTTGCTAATAATTATCATGTACACATGGGATATCACTACTATTAACATACTGTTAGTAGTATCAAACCATTATAAATTTAACCTTATTCACAAGTCATAAAATCACTATCAAAACAAAATAAGTAAAGGTCACCATATATAAGAATGAATGAAATCCAATTTATCTTGAATAGAAAATCTATTTATTCTAATACAATGGTATCAGTAAATGATTAATAACTGGTCTCAAAGGAATTTCATTGTTTTTAACCTAATTCTTTCCTCTTCTTCTTTTTTCTTTTCCTTCTTTTTTTCTTTTCTTTTCTCTTTTCTTTCATTTTTCTTTTCTTTTTTCTTTTCTTTTCTTTTTGACAAACAAAAAAAACACAACACGATTGATGTAATTTTGTTTTCTAAAGATTCTTTTTTAGTCTTAACATAAACAAGATTATGATGGTTGACTGATTATGGGGACTAAAGAATACTTTACTGGTGAAGAAAAGGCAACAGACTTAAGAAGTCAGTTATTGAATTGTTTTGAAAATCAGTAAAGTTAGGACTGATAGATCCTGGGTTCGAATCTCGTGAGGTGGGATCATGGATACGTACTGTTGAGGAAGCCCACAATAGGATGAAACAGTCGTCCAGTGATTCCATTGTGGTTTAGATTCAATTGACTCATGAATTCAACTATAAAATTCATAAATATTTATTGATATATTTACAAGTACTTTTTTTGTTCTACATTTATTTGAAACTTTGTAGTTGGAGGCGTTTACAAGTGAAATATCACCATGACGTATTTCGGCGAGACTATACTTTATGGACAACCTTTGAACGAATCTTAAATGACCTTGAGAAGTATTAGTCAATCAGAAGACAGTTAGTATACAGTGAAAATATATTATACAAAACTAGAAAATTAAAGCGGATACTGTTCTTTTACATGGCTCAAAAACTTCTCAAGGTCAGATATAGGTTTAGAAGTTCTAAAATCATAGTGCATACGGTACAGGAACTCATCCATATGGCTCCATAGTAGTCGGCCTCTGGAGCCATGATAAGGTCTCTTATTGTTAGTGCCTGTCGGTTTCTAACTCGTTGAAAATGTTAGGGTTGGGGTTTAGGGTTACGGTTCAGGGTCTAGGGTTAGGGTTTAGGGTTAGGGTTAGGGTTTAGGGTTAAGGTTAGGGTTAGGGTCTTAAGCTAAATCGTGATTGAGCGAAAAATTTCATTTGAGTACCACAGTCACAAGTATAGAAACTTCTTAATAATCTCTAAAATCCGCTGTAAACCGATCGAACGTAAGCATCAGGTACCGAACTTAGCGGCATGACCTTGATAGCCCGTGGAAGCTTCTGATTGGCTCGTTCATAAATTTTAGTCCCACCAAAATATAGAATGACATTTTAATCTTAGTTTCATAAATTTATAAAATATCATTATATACTACTTATTACCCTTGATTTTCAATGTTCCTCACTGTTAATCATCATTTAAAACAAAACAAAAAAATATTTTTGTCACGATAATATTTTTAAGCATAAATTGATTTTTCCATAGGTTCACGAAATGTTGATTATCCATTCCCTTTTATCATTATGGATTCATTTAATCCACTTATACTTAAAAAGAAGAGAAAAAAGAAAACATTAATTGTTATCCCTTAACAACAATGTCAATGAAATAGATTAATTAAAACAATGAATATCCGTTTTGTTGCAAAGTAATATGAGGATTCTAATCTCACTCTCTCTCTCTCTCACACACACACACACTCTCTCTATCTCAATAGAAATGATCTTAGCTCATATATGTGTATTTATCAATTTTAGATTAAGCATAACCATTTGGATCAAACAAAGATAGATATTAGATAGTAGTGGAATCTAGGACACAAGTTTCGTCCTATTTGAAACTCATCAGTTGGATGTACTTACATTGTGGCTAGCAGTGGAATCCAGTTTGATGCGCGTTCCATCCTACTTGTGATTCGTCAGCTGGATGTACTTGTATCTCATAGTTGATGTTCACTCTGGGACTTGAATAAAGTACCGTTCTCTTCAAACGTCATTACGTTATCCACTCGGCCACTGAGTCCTGATAGTCACTTGCTTGTGCAATGGGGTTAAGCTTAAACTCACTTATTATTGTTTTTTTATAATTTTTCCAGTTATGTTTTTTTAGGACTGCAGGTACATCTAGGTGATGAGTTCTAAATAGGACGAAACGCACGTCAAACTGGATTCCACTGCTAGCCACTATCCATCTTTTCTTACAATGCTTGTGAATTAAGGCTATGGCAAGGCAATACGCACAGTATGCACACATGCCAATTAGAGACTGACCAGTTGCAGTCCTAAAAAACATCAATGGTAAGATTCAAACAAACAATACCAAGTAAGTTTGAATCAATTCTTATAATGATCAAGTATACGATTCATTTTAATTCTAATTTCTACATTGATACTTGTTTTTATCATTACTTACTCTGGTTGGCGTCTTTTTTAGAGAAATTAATTCTGCTGGATGAGATTGCCCACCCCCATGCCGAACTGTCCTCCTTTACTCGTCTTTGAGACCGACAGTAACTCTTGAAGAGCTACAGGCGGAGTTTTTTATTCATTAGTTACTGTTTATATTTGGACAATGTTCTAATTGTTTTCAACTATACGTAAAACAACAAGTAACCTCGAAAATTGTTTTGTTTCTTTCATGTGAATATGATAATTTTCGAAACGTTTGAATTATTTTGATTGAGATCATAGGTTGATCAGTGTTAGATCACTATTGAAAACCTGGAAGCATAGGATGGCCGTTTCGTTCTAGTATAGGGATAATCATCAGTTAGCATTCACGATCCCGCACCCGTGATTCGAACCCATGAACTTCAGTCTTGTGCGCCAACTCTTAACCTTTAGATCAGTGGGCCGGCACTTCAATCAATCCTCGATATTGCGCGACCATCTTCTTTTATCTTAGGTAGATGCCTGTCTCTGCTCGGCACAGATTAGCTCCATTTATTGTTAAATCATAATACTGTAAATAACCACTGATCTAATTAGTATGAAATATTGTAATTAGTATATAAAAAAAAGTGATCAGTTACCAGTAGAGCTAATCCGTGTCTGGTAGAGACAGGCATCTATCTGAGACAATAGAAGATGGTCGCGCAATATTGTGGATTGATTGAAGTGAGACATTAACACCGTTAGGTGCCGGCTTAGTGTTCTAGAGGTTAAACGTTCACGTGCGAAACCGAAGGTCCTTGATCCGAGTCCGCAGTGCGCAATTGTGGATGTGTACTGCTTCTAGGTTTCTAATTATAATCTAACATTGACCCATTCATGATCTAAATCTAAATAAAAGTCACTGACTAATTGACTGACTAAGTGACGCACCATATCCTTTGAGAAAATCATTGTAGATGTATGCTTAAAACAGTGATTGCTTTTTAGATGTATAAACAGTGGAAATGTCAAATGATATCGTTACTTTTTTTTAAATGACACAGTATTGTAAACATACTCCTCCTGACTATCGCCAATCACAAAACACTAAAATATTTTGCATTGGATTTCGGTCGCTTAGATCGACCACCACAATACAGTCCATTCAATAGAATTTGGCCAACGATAAGGGCCTAAATAAATTTGATATATGCCACCAGTCAATTATTAGTTAATATAGTTAATGTTGTTTAAAATAGTAATATAACAGGAACAAACAAGCAGTGGTCGGACGGTGTTGTGACACCCTGAGACAATGATTAAATAGCTATCCAAGTAACTGAATGGGAGCATGAATTGAATTGATATAAGCAAACATTTACCAATTACTTCAACCCACTTGACTGTAGCTTAGAACCAAATGATCATGAAGCAGTCTATTACGTAACCACCTGACACAGTACAAGTTAAATCTACCCAGTTAAAAAAGACGTTGTCGTTCGCAATACAAATTTATATATATAAGAACTTTGGAATGACTTTAACGTCACTTATAATTCATACACTTTTTTTATAATAACATCATTGGGTATAACCCACGTCAAGTTTATCTGTTATTCAGCACTGATTCAATCCTATCGGCCTAGTTTTAATGTGACCACCAGTCTACATGAATTAATATATGGAACACTATGATTTTATAATTACTCACTTACTTACTTACATCTGTTACACCTCTTTGAGGAGCACAGGCCGCTCACTAGCATTCTCCAACAAACTCTGACCTGGGAAATCCTTTACAGTTGTTTTTAGTCTACATTCCTTCCTTTCATGTCTGCTTCAAATTCCAACCGCCATGTGTTCTTTAGTCTTCCGCGTTTCCATTTCACTGCAGGATTCCAAATTAGTGTTTGCTTTGTGATGTAGTTTGATGGTTTCCGTAATGTATATCTTATCCACTTCCACAGTTTCCTCCTAATTTCCTCTTCAGATTAGACCTGCTTTGTTCTCTCTCATAGTAGATCGTTATTGATGGTATTCAGTCAATAGAAATTAAGTATTTTCCATAGACAATTGTTCTTATATACTTTTACCTCTTTGATGATGGTTGTGGTAGTTCGCTACGTTTTACCTCCGTACTGTAAAACTGTGTTGACATCCGTACTGAAGATTCTGACTTTGATATTAGTTGACAGTTGTTTTGAGTTCCATATGTTCTTCAATTGTATGAATGTAGCCATTGCTTTGTCAGTCCCCACATTTACACCTGCATCCGATCCTCCTTGTTCATTGACGATCCTGTGCAGGTACGTGAAATAACCCACATCTTCCAGGGTTTCACCATCAAGTGTGATTGGGTCGGCGTTCTCCATGTTTTATTTGAGAATCTTGCTTTTTCCTTTGTATATGTTGATGACTATTGATGCCGAACTTGCCGCTACACTAGTTGTCTTCATCTTCACTTATTTGTGTGTATGGGACAGAAGAATCACGTCATCTGAGAAGTTCCGTGCTTCTCCTCAGATGTGAAGGTTTTCATAGTCCAGTCAACCACTGGAAGAGAATGAAAGGGGGAGAACCAGCAGGCTTGTCTGAATCCGGTCCCTACTTTAAATGCATTTGTCAGCTGTCACTCATGCACGACGTTTGAGTGTAGTCTGTTGTATGAATTTCGGATGATGTTGACGACGAATGTTTCCACATCTGCCAGAGTTTCTCCATCAAGTGTGATTGTTTTGGTGTTCTCCGTGTTTTATTTGTGGATCTTGGTTTTTCCTTTTTAGAATCAAACATTGGAATTAATTAAAACTCTAGAATCAAAGCAAAACAATTATTTACCGAATGGATCTAATGACATTTTCAAATGATTCTACTCAACCTAATCAGTTTATCAATCAATCTTTCCTGAAATATATCAATGAGCAAACATATGCATGTATACAAGTATGTAGATATGTATGTATTTATGGGATCCTCAACAATCAAATCACCGCACTCAGTAACTCTAGGTATACTTTAGATATTTGTTTACTGATATGGAAAATCATTCTGATGACTTATTATCATCTCTGTAAATAAGATTACGTGAATCGCTATTTCAGATGGATGCGTGTGTGTGTGTGTGGAGGATAACCAATGCAGTTTAATACACAATTACAGTGTATGATGGTAAAATATGAGAATCATACAATGAATACTTCAATTTCAAATTTCTATCATTTGACCTTTACATTCTGTATAATTCTTCCAATTTACAATTTCTTCTTAATTCCAATTCTGTTTTCTTCAAGTCGATCTTCATGACTTTCTACTGTCAGGCTTTCCATTTCCGATTGGTGTTATATACTACTTATACCGATAGACATAAGTAACATACACCACGATTCAACAATCAATGTCAGTTCATCTTTAAAGTTAAAATGAATCTCCGAAAATATCTTTGATTAAATGATAACAATTTTATGATTACTAATGATTAACCTGGTCAGTAGATGGATGTTTATGTAAGTATTAAGAGGTCAGTGAAATTTAGAATTGAGAAATTCCGCGACTAAAAAAATCATGTTGCAGGTACATCCAGCTGATGAGCCCCCGATAAGACGAAACGCGCGTCTTGGATTCCACTGCCACTCAGTATCCTTCTTTGCTTTTTTGTATTGTTTATTTGATTCCTGCCATTGATGTTTAGGACTGAAATTGATATATATGCATCATGTGAGGATCGCCTTGACGTTGCCTTGAATCACAAGCATTATAAGCAAAAATGGATGGTAACTAGCAGTGGCATCCAGGATGAGCGTTTCATCTTATTTGGGACTGGTTACATCAATCATCTTTGTCATCTGTAAATAAATCTTCTCTGAGAGATTATCTTATGGAGTAAAATGAGGCTAGAATAGATAGGTATGGTAATCAGGTATGTAAATTTAGTTAGGAGTTATCAATGTTATCTCATGTCATATCAGTACTGTAAATCAACAAATAATAAGAAATTCGAATTCTAGGGAGAAAGCAACGGCGCGATTACATTACTCTGCAAAAATACAGTATGAAGAAGTTGGAATGTATGTTTCTAATCGATAGTATTCGGTCAGCCCTAAGACGGACTTGACACGCATGACATTGATCACCACCCAGTGATCAATTAATTGTGATTGCATTTAACTTCTACAGGAGGTCGGTTGGGGCCCGAATAGCTCAGTGGTAACGTCTCTGACTGTGAAGTCGGGTGACACGGGATCGAGTCCATCAGGGAGCACCAGTTCTCTCAAGATTACATGTACACCTTGCTGATGAGTTCCAAGTAGCACGAAACCCGGGTCCAGAGCTTCCTGTTGAGTACCTTCAACAACCATCTTATCTCAACATAGTGCACTCAGTGTCGAGCCACCTAGACTAGTGGCCACATTGCAACTTGAAAGATAGCATTCGATCAGCACTGAGACGGACTTGACACGCATGACATTGATCACCACCCAGTGATCAACCGAATGTGATGTTTCTAATCTTTCTAATCAAGCCATACATAAATCACATTGTAATGGATCTGTCCAATCTTTCGGTTTATAGGTTAAAACTGAATTTAACATTTACATATAAAATTTTAGAGTATGTTCAGCTTTTATCACCAACATATTTAACCTACTAGTTTGTACTACTGATTATTGTATTCAAGTAAGCATTGTGATTCAGCATAATAAAATTCCGTGGATCATTAAATTAACCGTTGGATGCCGGCTCAGTGGTCTAGAGGTTAAGGGCTCTCGCTCCAGACTGATAGGTCCTGGGTTCGAAGCGCGCGAGGTGTGATCGTGGATACGCACTGCTGAGGAGTCCCACAATAGGACGAAACTGACGCCCAGTGCTTCCAGGTTTTTCATGGTGGTTAGCTTCAATTGACTCATGATTTCAACTATATAAAATTACTAAAATCTCCAAAAGACTCCCTTCTGATATCAGGAAAAATATTAGAGAGGTTGTAAGCAGATACAGCCTAATGACAAATACTATTATGATAAATATGATATGTAGTAGTGACTTGAATGTAGGCTACTTTCAAATACTAAAAACCAGTTAAATTATAAGCTTGTACTATATAAAATTTGGAATTCATATCCTTATGGAGATTTAATTTCATTTAGCGAACACTACAGTCGGTAAATAATGGTAATGGAGATAGCTTCAGTTGGTGGGATTGATCAATGTTGTGGTTGTTCAGAATTGAAAAATAGATTGTGTGTGGGGGGGGGTTGTTAAAGTCCGGCGACACCCGGTATTCCGAACCGATCACTCATTCAAGTACTAACCAGATCCAACGTTGACTAACTACGGTGATCAAACGATAAATAACATAACTGATGAATTAAACAAAATATGCTTATCTTAATCATAAAAAGTCATTTACAACTCATGTCCCGTATAATCTTCTAGGTAAGCTAAGTTCAACATTCATGCAATAAAATATCTTAACTAAAACAAACACGTTTACATGTGTAAATTGTTAGTACTGTAATCTATCAGTTTAATCTAAAACTTTCTAGATTTTTCTAACTATCTAATCTCAGTAGTATGAGAATTACTCAATTGAGGTCAAATTCAAAATATTCAATTTATGTTTAATATAAACGCATAAGAACATTAGTGAATTATTTGGAAGTTTCCGTTATTTCTCCTGTGAAACATACACATTCACAAAGTTACAATATTCTATTGGGTTGGAATCTCGCTAGGTAGGATCGTAGATGCGCACTGCTGAGGAGTCCCACAATAGATGACAATAGTCTCCACATAAGGCAATGACAATAATATTTATTGTTTTCATTTTATAAATAGATGTTGCTTCTGTACTGCATCATAATGTAAGGTTCAGCTTGGAAAAGGGTAAGAAGTACATCGGATGCGCTTTTATGGTCTATATTTTTTGCTTTTGTTTCTATCCCAAGACAACTCTTACTTAAAAAGGTAATCAATGTTAACCTTGACAGATGGATAACCAATCGTCTATGTTCCTACCTCTCTGGAAGAGAACAGTACACTGTATTTGGAGGAAATTGTTCAACGTCTCTACTGTTTCATTAAGGTGTGCCACAAGGAGCTGTTCTTTCACATGTTCTTTTCTTTTTTTCTGCATGATCTGCCATATTTCACAGAAAGCACTTTTATGAAATACCTACTGTATGTATGCCGATTTCTACCTCTTTACATCTCGTAGAAATGAAAGAGCTTTTGTCTCGTATTGAATGGTGGTCTCACGTTTAATTCATGTAAATGTCAATCTGTTAACTTCGTCCTGAAACATGAACAGCAACTTAATACCATGTCGGGATCCCATAATGCTTGTACCATTGGAGACTCTTTGATAAACACATTGTCGAAAGTCAATTATCTTGGTGTTACCTCTTACTCTGATCGCTCTTAATCTTCTCATATTTCACTGTTATCGAAAAAAATTTTCCATCTGACTGACTACATAAAGAGGTAGCGTACTTTCGAGATTACTCGACATTTACTTTTACAACTTGTCAATTTTTGAATATTACCTATTATTCTTTACAGTTCTAGATTATTCTTTCCCGGGCTTTTTAGAAAAGACTTCGCTATATTGCAAAGAGTGCTTAAGGCAGTTAGCAAGGTGTGTAGTCAACTTTTTGAGGTCGTTATTAATATGGTTATGGATAGACATCTAAAGTTTTGCAAACTCCTGGCAGGTGTTATCTCATCTGATACTAACTATCCCTTTCATTTATATCTTTCTCCTTGCATATCTTCTGGTAGAACAAGACTTCAAAACATTAAAATCCATGCACTCAAGCAAAGGTATAAAAGTTCTATAAAACCTTATCTAGCAAATATACTCTGTGACAAACAGGTTGTTACAGGTGACTTAGTCAATAACCTATATTCTTAAGCATGTCTCTAATTGAAAAGATGTACAGATACAGATAATTTTTCACCTTTTTCTTTTTTTGTTTCTTTTCTTTTGTCAAAGAAGCTTGTCGAAATACCTCGTGCTGAGAATTCTATATTCTATATGATGATGATGATAATGATGATGATGATGATGATGATGATGATGATGATGATGATGATGATGATGATGATGATGATGATGATGATGATGATGATGATGATGATGATGATGATGATGATGATGATGATGATGATGATGATGATGATGATGATGATGATGATGATGATGATGATATAGATATGCAACCTATGTATAGAATCCGCACGACTTACTTCGAAGTTTTAATTACATTAATCAATAAACTGAATTAATCAGTCATAATTAGCACACTCAATTGTAACTGGTTAATCCTAATCAAGCTTATGTGTACTTAACTCTTTATCAGACCAAATGACTGATTATCTTTTATTAATGAGTATTATCGAGATCACTTTAAGGAGTATTATATCCGTGAAGTGATTGCTTTGAAGTTTAAATGTGTAATAATGAGTATTAAGAATGAAACTTTTTGCGAAACAGTAAGATAATAAGTAGTATAGAGTTTATTTCGACCCAGAGATATAATTAACCAAAGAACTATTGTAAATCAGGACTTATTGACTCTTCCGGTCTTCCACATTGTACGAGCATTCCATAAACCTAGATAAATGGTTACTCTGGTATCGGCCTCGTGGCTTCCGAAGGAACTCGGCTTTCACGATGAGGAGTCATAACTCTTCTAAATAAATACCTTCTGACTCCTAGGGCAGAGTTTAAGTGGTTTGAATTATTTTTTTCTGTTTAGTGTTTTTTTAGCGAGTTAGTTTTCTCACCCTTCCTCTTTCTTCTGATGATTGACTGGATTATGAAGACCTCGGCATCTTAGACGAAGCACGGAATACAATGGACATCTCAAAACTAATTAGACGAATTGGACTTCACAGATGACCCAGTCCTCCCACCCCATACACACGAACAAGTGCAGATGAAGACAACTAGTTTAGCAGCAGCTTCTGCATCAATAGACCTCAACATGTACAAAAGAAAAAGCAAGATCCTCAAATACAACACGGAGAACACTATCCCAATCACATATGATGGCGAAACCCTGGATGATGTGGAAAGTTTCACGTACCCAGGAAGCATCATCGATGAACAAGAAGAATCGGATGCAGACGTAAAGGCGAGAATTGGCAAAGCAAGGAACGCATTTCTACAATTGAAGAACATATGGAACTCAAAACAACTATCAACTAATTTCAAAGTCAGAATCTTCAATACAAATTCAAGACAGTCCTACTGTGTGGAGCGGAAACGTGGAGAACTACTACTAGGATTATCAAGAATGTACAAGTATTTATAAATAGTTGTCTACGCAAGATACTCAACATCCATTGGCCGGATACCATTAGCAACAATCTACTGTGGGAGAGGACGAACCAGGTTTCATTTGAAGAGGAAATTAGGAAAAGACGATGGAGGTAAATATGACAAACGTTGTGAAAATCACCAAACTGCATCAAGTGGCAAGTGCTAACTCGGGATCCTGAAAGGATATTGAAAAGAGGAAAGATGAAGAACACACTGTGTCGGGAATTGGAATCAGACATGTGAAGGATGAATAACGACTGTAAAGGATTGCCCAGGACAGGGTTGGATGGAGAACTCTGGTAGGCGGCCTATGCTCCTCCACGAGGGGTGATAGGCGTAAGTAAGTAAGTAAGAAATGTTTTTCATGACAATCTTATCCGAACTTCTTCAAAATAATAATCTATTCAATCAAACAATACAGACTTATATATTCCGAAATTTATGTTCACTTCTAAATATAAGCTCAACGCACTAACACCATTCATATTTTTTTTCTATCAACTGAAGATTTAATATTTATGTACTGAAATTTCTTGAACATCTAATGGACTATAATCATTCTAATGATCCACTGTTTGATTTTAAAATAGAAACCATCAAACTCATTATTAAATGGATTTACAATCATCAGAAGGGGTTTTTGTGGAGATTTCAGTATTTGCATAGTTGAAATCATGAGTCAATTGAAGCCAGATCACCATGGAAAACCTGGAAGCACTGGACGACTTAGCATCAATTGACTCTTGATTTCAACTATGATTTACAATATACAACAACTATTTCACTTCATATCACCTATTATTCTTACATATATTATCCATCATATTTAATCTTGATAAATTTCAGATATACACATACAGTTGAATAATATATTTACATTATAAAAGGAACTACAATATATTAGAGGACATTACCACAAGGGGTTTTGTGAAGATTTCACTATTTGCATAGTTGAAATCATGAGTCAATTGAAGCTAGACCACTATGGAAAACTTCGTGGCTTGATTGAAGTTAGAAGTTAACACCGATGCATGACGGCCGGCTCAGTGGTCTAGAGGTTAAGCGTTCGTGCTCCAGACTGATAGGTCCTGGGTTCGAGTCTCACGAGGTGGGATGGTGGATGCGCACTGCTGAGGAGTCCCACAATGAGACGTCAAGGCCATCCAGTGCTTCCAGGTTTTCCGTGGTGGTCTAGCTTCAATTGACTCATGATTTCAACTATGCAAATACTGAAATCTCCACAAAAACCCCTTCTGATGATTGTAAATCCATTTAATAATGAGTTTGATGGTTTCTATTTTAAAATCAAACAGTGGATCATTAGAATGATTATAGTCCATTAGATGTTCAAGAAATTTCAGTACATAAATATTAA
>NC_031501.1:1126441-1176599 GCF_000237925.1 Schistosoma mansoni | reverse complement strand
CAGTGCTTCCAGGTTTATTACCATGGTGGTCTTGCTTCAATTGACTCATGATTTTAGCTATATAAAATTACTAAAATCTCCACAAACCCCCCCTTTCTGATCATTCAACATAAGTTAGTTAATAGTTGCCAAGTATATCTCCAATATCAGTATCATATTAAATTGAGTTGTTCTAATATTTAAGAAAATAGACGATTATTCAATCCATTTAATCAAACACAATAATCTATCTGTATCAGCATAAACATTTTTATCAAAAAGGGGTTTTGTGTATATTACAGTAATTTTAATAGTTCAGATCATGAATCACTTGAAGCTAGATCACCATGGAAAACCTGGAACCACTGAACGGCCGCTGAAGACATTGATGGATGTGTCACTCAATTTCATGGATCGGTTGAAATTAGAAATTAACACCGTTGGACGCCGGCTCAGTGGTCAAATGGTTAAGCATTCACGCGCGAGATTGATAGATCCTGGGTTCGAATCTCGTGAGGTGGGATCACGGATGTGCACTGCTGAGGAGTTTCACAATAGGACGTCAAGGCCGTTCAGTGTTTCTAAGTTTTACATCATCTATAAATCGATAAAGTACTACTAAAATTACAAAAGTACTCTCTCTCTCTCTAGATAATCAGAATTTAATACATTTTATTGATTTATAATATAAGTGAATGAGTTCAAAGTACACAACAAAAAAATCAATAATCAATTGAATTATTGATTTTATAAATTTGAGTCACATTTATTATAAATTACAGTACTTACATATTTGTATGTTTGTAAATACATAGACACACATACATACATACATACATACATACATATACATATTACACACATACGTACGCACTGTATTCAGCAAATTGCATTAAATATAATAGTAATAGTTTAAAGATCCATGTTTAGAAAAAGTAACTCATTTCAATGATGTTTATTACGTAATTGGTGTTTCTTAAAGTAACACGTAAGTAAATCATCCGTTTGTATTTCCTTTTTAATATGATCGAGATAATTATGTGTCATTTTTCTTTGACATGTAATGAGGTTAGTTATCCGACTATGGATTTTGTAAATACAAACCAATAGATAGTTATCAGGATTCAGTAAGTTAAGTGGATAACGTGTTTGAAGCGAATGGTACTAGGTTCTAGTCATGGAGTGAACATTAAGTCCAGGATACTGGTATATCCAGTTGATGAGTCTTAAATAGGACAAAATGCGCGTCAAACTGGATTCTACTGCTAGCCACTATCCATCTTCGCTTATAAAGCTTGCGACTTAAGGTAATATCTAAGCAATAAGCACAGCATGCACATATACCAATAAGAGACTGATGAATTGAAGTCTTTAGCATCAATAGGAAGATACATGTCAACCATACCAAGTGAATTTGCAACCAATAATTTCTACAAATCTGGTGAATAAGTGAAATGTAGTAAATAATTTTCTTAGATAATGATTTCATTATCTTTTTCTAGGAGAGTTCTATTTTCTATCTTACCCTTTGAACTGTGTTACATATTTTGTACATTTCTTGATTACTTACTCCTGTTACCCTTCATGGAGGAGTATATGCCACTCATCAGCATTCTCTAACCAAATTTGTCTTGGGCAATCCTTTGCAGCTGCTATTGATTCTTTTCTCTTCCAGGTTCTATATGTTCCTTAGTCTTCCTCTTTTTTTCGTTTCCATTCAGGATTCCAAGTTAGCACTTGCCTAATAATGCAGTTTGATAGTTTCTGTAATGTACATCCTATCCATCTCTAGTGAATTTTCTTCATTTCCTCTTCATCTGGAAGTTGGTTTGTTCTCTCCCACAATGAGTTGTTGCTGATAAGATCCGGATATTTTGTACATAAAGAAGGTTTATTTTACCTTTAGACTAGTTGAGGGTTATATTTGTTTTAAATTGTTGTATTTAACTATATTCTAATGTATTTCTATGTCTCTCTTTATAAAGTTTTGTGACTAGTTAGTCTGTTTGTTTATTCTAAGTAGAAAGTCTATTAACATAAATTTGTAAACATGGTTCCAATATGTAAGGTTAGAAGGTATCATGATCGTAACAAATGAGGCTCTTGTGCCTTCAATTCTAGTTTACAGTTAAGGATCAATCATGAATCTGCATAAAACAAAAAGCTGATCAATTTCCATCTATAATTTCTTATTATTTGTTACTCAGTGTTACAGTTTCAATGACGAAGCTCACTTTTTAAAACACTACTTTCAAGCGAATGCATGAGAAAAACAGCTGCAAAATGTTTGTTATTGAAGAAGTTTCGTTGTACAGCTCTGACAGCTTCTAATGTCACTAAGAAATCCACACTCTCCACAGTATACATAAGAAAACAACATCTGACACTGAAAACACTTCACAGTAATTACGACCATATATAAGAAACTTGAAAAAGCTGGGTTATCTATCATTGAGAATGAGATAAGGGTAGTAACATCTTGTAATTAATAACAATCCAGTAGAGAAGGAAACACTGCGTATCATAATTTATAAAGATAACAGAACTCGTAAATTCTGTCATCAGAATGATCTAAGGTGGGAAATTTAAAATTAACGAACAGATCACCTAAATATCTCCATGTTATTATTTGTTGAACCCTGAATGAAACAACTCATAGCTTGATGGGAATTCATTAGATGCCAGAACATTGATATACCATTCTAGTGAGTGTCCATATGTGCCTAGCTTATTGGCTGTTGTCTGACACTTTTATTTTCCGCATCATTTTATATGTATGAATAGTTATTAGATCAAACAAGTTTTATTTTCAAAGCACAAAGACTTAAAATTTAAGCCTATTGACAGCGATACTCAACTGTGGCTGCTACCTTTATATGGTGGTAGGGTTTTCACTTCGTAATAACCTGATCATGGTATATTGGCTGAAACATTCGTTTCTTTAGATCATGACATGCCAGATAGGTCGGTTGAATAGTGGTAAGACTGAAATTAGTAACTTGAGATAAAGTCATGCAACTACTATTCTGAAGTGTGACGGAAGTTGGTTGTTCGCCCGAAACAGTCAGCATTTACAGTAATACTGCCTTCCCATAATGGAAGAAGGAGCTAAGAAAAGATCGACTCTAAAATGACACACCTCACTTTACTTCAGATATCTTTCATTTTAAGCAATACAGCAACTTATAGACGCATTGTATAATAGTTACGAATCGTGTTTATAGACTGAATGTATGCAATAAAAGGTCAACCAAAGGCAAAATCAGAAGTCAACTGAACGATACGGTCACCCTGTATATGAAGACAGATGAAGACGATGAAACCTACAAGAATAATCACTTATAAACAAGAGTATCATGGCAAAATTGATACAACGTTTATGAAAGCTCTATTTTACATGAAGTCAGCTCCGATAATATTGTTTAAAATGACAATTCAAGCTCCTCAGTTTAAGTGTCTAATTCATAAAACTCGATGATACCAAAAAGGCTAGTTAATCTATCAAGTTTTGTTTCAACATTTAATAATTCACCAAGTTTCTGATAGTACCTTTCGCTTCAAATGCCATCGCGTTATTCACTCAGCTACTGAGTCCTGATAGCAACTTGCTTGTGCAATGCGGTTAAGTTTAAATTCACTTAGTATTGATTGTTTGAAGCTTCCTATCGATGATTGGGACTGTAACTGGTCAGTCTCTTGTTGGCATATGTGAATACTGTGTGTATTGCCTCGATATAGCCTAAATTCACAAGCATTGTAAGCAAAGATGGATAGTGGCTAACAGTGGAATCCAGAATGCGCGTTTCATCCCATTCGGGACTCGTTAGCTGGATGTACCTGCATCTCAGAAATTGATGTTCACTCTGGGACTCGAACCCAGTACCTTTCGCTTCAAACACCATCACGTTATCCACTTAGCTACGGAGTCCTGATAGCCACATCAATGGTAAGATTCAAACAAACAATACTAAGTGAATTCAAAGTATTTTATCATTATTAAATGTAAGATTCAATCGACGACATAAAGTGGATGCGTCTACCTCATTCTCATCGATTACAAATTATGACACCTAATGTTTCTTAGTCCTAGTTACAACACATAACCAAATAGTGCCAATAATCAATATTTATTAAGAAGAAGATTACTTCAGAAGATAATAATGAATTATATTTTTTGTTTAAATTCTATTCTGTTCAACATTCAATTAAAGGTTGATCCACTTTAAACAATGAAACATTGAAACGTGTAATTAATTACTGATTGTATAACTATGTAATTGTATCTATATGCTGATATGTATGTGTGTGTGTGTGTATGTCCATGTATATACACTACGATCCAATCATGTCTTATTTTTTCACTGAAAAAAACCTCACTTCTGTTTATTGAAGTATACTGTTTCTCTTTCTCTCTCTCTCTCTTTGTGTTGTCACTATCCGAAATCACCCCCCCTCTTTTAATTATGTATTGATTTAAAAGTGTTTTATTCTTTTAGAAAGTCTGTTTATTTTATTCCACCCATGATTAGTCAATAAAATGAACATATAAGTTTTTTTATATTAAAACAATGGCTTCAACTGTGTTATTATTATTATCATTTTATAATCGTCATTAATTTATTCTCAGAAGGTGTTTTTTTTTGTGAGATTTCAGTATTTGCATAGTTGAAATCATGAGTCCATTGAAGCTAGATCACCATGGTAATAAACGTGGAAGTACTGGATGGCCGTTTCGTCCTATTGTGGGACTCCTCAGCAGTGCACATCCACGATCTTACCTCACGAGATTTGAACTCGGGACCTACCAGTGTGTTTCGTGTGCGAACGCTTAACCTCTAGATCACTGAGCTTGCCAGCATCCAACGGTGTTAATGTCTCACTTCAACCAATTCACGAAATTGAGCGACATATCCACCATTGTCTTCAATGCGTTACTATCTCACAATAGACCCAGTTGAACTCGACTGGTCATTACTTCTCACTAGAACTCCAGGACATGTATCTTGAAGTCAGTCACTATTGAGCACATGATGATTATTATCAGAAGGGGGTTTTGTGGAGATCTTAATCATATTATTGTTGAATTCATGAATCCATTGAAGCTAGACAACCATGGAAAACCTGGAAGCACTGGACGACCGTTCTTCTTCTTCTTCTTCTTCTTCTTATTATTATTATTATTATTACTATTATTATTATATAATTATCATTAATATACTTGTTTATTTATTTCAGATTCCTTATACAACGTGAATGAAAATTTTTTCGTGAATTACTTTCATATTAGAAAAAACTCATATCATTCTACTTAGTAACACAAAAGGAAACAACCAAATCACCACCACCACCATTATCATCATCCCCATCAACAACTTGGATCTGGTGTTGATCATCCTACGAACAAAAGATAAACATTAATCTTATTGAAATTTTACTCATATGAATGTTGATACAAATTATTAATCATTTATTGATTTTCTCTTTATCATTATTATTATTATTATCATATTCAACATGTATTTCAGCTGAAGCATTATCATCATCCTCATCAGCAACAACAACAACAACCTTAGTAACTACAATTACTCCTGTAAAATTAATTCATTCTAAAATATTTTATCCAATTGATTTTAATCCAATAGGAATATGTCAACCACCATGTTTAAATCATGGAATATGTCGTCGTCTTCATGGCAATAAGAATGATAGTTTCAATGAAAATGATTCCAAATGTATTTGTACACCAGATTTTAAAGGAATTGATTGTAGTGAAGGTAAGTATGACAATGATTTATTGTTGAAAAGAAACTTTTATTTTCTTATATGTTCCCGTCGTTAATGTTTAGGGAATCCAATTCCACCCAATATCCAACATTGAAATATCTGATGACTAAATGAAAACATTAAGCCATTCCGTTTAAGACTGGTCGATTCCAGAACTTAACATCAATAACCAGAAAATACAAGTTCTTACTGATCATGTGTGTTGTTAGAGGTATGAAGGTGGTTTTCACTTCCCTGTTGCCCGCACCATGAAAAGGTTCTTCTAGAGATACCTGAAAAAGAAATCAGGTTAGTGATAGTCTTATTGACCAGAGATTGTGACCGCAGTGCCCCAGGGACAACTGCTTGAGGCAGGTTACATACGACCATTTTGTGAGTAATTTTCGTGTTTGTTCCGTACTTTGTGGGACCTTACTTCCAGCGATGGAAATCAGTGGAATAAGAAGAGCTGTACATTTTTGGGGTCAACCTTTAATAACCCCTTTCCTTTTCTTGTGGGAAAGCAGAATAACTGTAATGCAGGTTGTCTGAAGGAAACACCTTACTGCCATCACACCTCTGCACACTCGGAAGTACGAGTTCACCCTCAGACCTTGGGTCTGTTACTTTTAGCCTTACCACTCTTCAAACGACCTGTCTGGCATGGTAGGACCTTGAGGAACGACCGTCTCAGCCAGTATAGCTCGATTGGTTCATTAAGATAGGCAAACCCAATCACCACGTCAATGTAGCAGCAACGGCCGAGTTCTTACTTATATATTCACACCTATTGAGTACGTTACTGTTTATCCGGACTCAGTTGCTCACTAGAAAATGAAATTGTCATTCAAAATGAAAGGTACTGGGAATCCTGATCTGATTAGGATGATCATCATTGGGAGGCAAGTATATCCAATAGACTAGTCCCAAGAAAACCAAAAAGGCATTTTGTGTTTCAATACTCAATACTATCCAACTTTATTATGATTCTTCATTTGACTCTAATTCCTTTATCCCTTATTTCAATATATATACATTCATATTTGGTTTCATTAAGAATAGGTATGCTTCGTAATTAATCAGGGGTAACCTAACACTAAATACAGTTGTTATTAGTGAACCGTATAATTTGACTTAAAGGGAGTTGTGTCTCACTAGCCAACATTCAAGTCGACCAAATTAAAGACTTAGTTTCTAGTTAGTTAACAAGTAAACCTTTACAAAACTTTACTCCTTTTCATTTATGTTTGCGTATTCTTAAAATCACTGAAGTATTACTTGGAAAAGTCCATAGGGGCTCAGAAAACTCTTGGAAAAATTTCATCCTACCAACGTTGAATAAAAACATCTCAGAAACATCTAGAAAGTGAAAAACTGACTGGATATTAACCTATACTGCTACTATAGTTAACATGATTCCTGAAAATTTCAGGAGTTTAAATTTGTCTATAATACCATCAATACTCTCGTTTTTCTGTATATAAACTAACCTTGGATTAAAGCGCACTTTCCACACTTCATGCTTTTTCTCTTGTGTTCAAGTTGGTGTGTAGATTTAGCCCTTGAGTTATTAAAGGCGACCAAGAAATCGGATTGAGCGTTCATCTAACAATAATTATCGGTTACTTATCTCAAAACAAAGTGCAGTTTACATAAACTAGCAAATCATTAAAATGGTCTATTTTGAGATGTTAGGTGGTATATTTATGGATATTTATCACACCTAAGTATCCCTTTAAATTCATTGTTTGAACCCGAAGACGTATATATTTCACTAAGCTTCTATTCAAACACTCAAGATTATCTGAAATTCTCATAGTTTTGTGTACTCATATATTTGTTGTAACTAATTGTTAGTTATTAAGTTCATCGCAAAGGATTTATTCAGATCGTTTCATTTGAAGTTTATTTCGTAGTTTTATAAGGCAGACTGACTATAGTTAGACAACCAACGGAAAATTGAAGCCGATGAGCAGCGATTCCACTATAATGTAGAACTGTTCAGCATCGGACATCCATGATTCCACCATGTAGAACCTCGAGACCTCATAGCGTGCCCTTAAGCTTTAGACCATTGAGTTGGCATCGAATGATTTCGATTTCTAGCTCTACTCAATTTGTGATGTTAACCAATCATGAACCATCTCCCACACATGATTGGATTCCCCTAGTCATGAATTTGTACTAAAACTCCAAGAATTTGAAGTTTTCATGAATTGACATTAGTTTTGAAAAGTTGTTGAGAAACTAGGAGCCAGTGAATATCTATTTTGTCATAGAGGAAGATTCTGTTTTTTCTCTTAGTGAGCTTGGATAAAAAAGTTATTCAGTGCTACCAAGTTTTGAATAATCAACTATTTTGAACGATTAAGAGATTGAAGATAAATATCACCTTTAGTAAAAAGAAAGTAAAACTGAACTTAACTTCACATTGATCATCTAATGATAATCAATGTTATTCTTGATGCTAATTGAATCATATAGATCAAATTGTAATGTACCCACCGCTAGTCTAGGCAGCTTTGATATCATGTGTGCTAATTTTAAATATTATGTAATCGAACGTAGTTGGTAAAAAAACTCTCTTGCCATTTGACACTAAACATCACGACTCAAAATCGAGAGATCTAATATATCAGAAGAGATTAAAACCCATATCAATCAGCTTCATAGTCAGAGATATCATCGCTGAGCTATTCGAGTTATGACTAACCTCTATTATAAAACTGAGATACAATGAGTAATCACTGGTTAGTAATGAATATCATGTTTAAATTCACTTGGTGTTGCTTACTTGTATCTTTCCATTGTTATTTAGGACTATAATTGGTCAGTCTCTTGTTGAGATATGTGCATCCTATCCGGACTGCCACAATATTGCCTGAAGTCATAAGCTTTATAGGCAAAGATGGATAGTGGCTAACAGTGGAATCTAGTTTGACGCGCGTTTCGTCTTATTGCAGTCCTAAATAACAATGAGAAGATACATGTAAACAACACCAAGTGAATATAAACTTTAACCCATTGCATAAGTAAGTGTTTATCGGGACTCAGTAGCTAAATGGATAACACGATGACGTTTGAAGTGAACGGTACTGGGTTCGAGTCCTAGAGGTGCAGGTAAATCCATCTGACGAGCCCGAAATAAGACGAAACGCGCGTCAAACTGGATTCCATTGCTAGCCAAATATCATGTTTGTTTTATTCTTTCTTGTTGATTAAATTTCATCAATCTAATTATAACATAAACTATTAATCTCATTGATTTGAATTTATGTACAAGATTTTGTTTTTATATGAAATGACTAAAAGTAAAAGCAAGAAATTTTGACATCTAACCTGCATACTATTGAAAACTGATTAACAAGAAGTCAATGAACTACAATATTTTACATACAAAGATCAAATCTCATATTCATATTGTATAGGTCTTGTTTAAGAATGTATATAGATGAGAATGGAAATTACATTCAAGTATTGTACTTGAATTACACTAGATGATAATATGATAATAATAATAATAAAGACTATATGTGATAAGATGATACAAGAAGAGATTACGCTACTACTACTACTACTACTAATAATAATAATAATAATAATAATAATAATAATAAGCTAATAATAACATGTTTTAACCACGGTTTATAATATCTCTATTGCTAATTTTTGTAACCTAAATTTATTTTCATAGTTGAAAGCGTGATTCAATTAAAGCTAGACCACCATGGAAAACCTGGAAGCATTGGACGGTCGTTCCGTTCAATTGTGGGACTCCTCAGTCCATGGTGTCTTACCTTCAATTGACTCACGCTTTCAACTATGAAAATACTAAATCTACACAAAAACTCATTCTAAATTTATTTATTTATTTGAACGTTACTACTACCCAGGTGACCAAATTAAAGCAAGTGGTTTACTTAGAGGACCACAACCGGAGCCTCCGACCTAAAAATCTGATTCACAAGGAAGTGAAGCATCGTAAGGAGATGCACTCACATGGTAGCCGGTGACCAACAATAGGTTCATGCACCATTTATTCCCTCAAGATACTGGAGCCCATGTGCACCACTGGTTTGGAATCAGGGTTGTCCAACTCCCCTAGGTGGACTTTCCGTGTCTACCAACCTCGTTAAAGTGCCGGATATTCGCTTTTCGTCCTCTCAATTTCGTGAACAACAATAATGCCACGAGAAGTCAGTGAGTAGGACTTTCATTGCAGATCCGTGGCCATGTGAGAGTATTTGGAGAGGGAGAGCGGACTCTTTCTCCCCACTCTTGGCCGTATCAGGGCATCTGGGGGCTAAGATTTGTTATGGTATAAAGCTATATCGAGGTAATTTGATTATGATGTACATATAGAAAACAAAGAGTGATTAATGGTAGTTTTAAATATCAAAAACTAGAAACTAGAAATCTCTAATGATATCTTCATACTAGTTGATCGAATTGATGACATACTGAACCCAGTAGTTCAGAAAATAACCCATTAGGTGTTTGATATGAAAAGAATTAAATTCAAGTCTTCATATAATCCTGAACTATGGGATGAAGAAGAAATCTAGTTGATGAACTGTAAGTAGGACAGAATGTCCATCTAATATTACTGTTAGCCACATATCAAGTATGTTAAAACGCTATATGTTGTAATTTAGTAAGTTTTGAATTATTCCATTGTTGATATTTTGACTGAAATTGTAATAGGACTTAGTTGATATATGTGCATCATGTGGGAATCGCCTCGATACACTTATCATAACACAAATTTTCATAGAATAGGTAGAATATGTATAGCAGTTGGATTTCAGGATGCGTTTTGTTGATACTATTTGGGACATGAAAAGTGAAATGCGGGAATATCCTGGCTGATGAGTCCCGAATAGGACAAAACACGTGATCTGGGTTACATTTCTGTTGGGTAAAGGTCATTATCTTTTTAAACACTAGAAATATAGTTGATTGACTTACTTATTAGTTATAAACAATATTTCTAATTAATTTTATATAGTTGAGATCGTGAGTCAATTGAAGCTAGACCACCATGGAAAACCTTGAAGCACTGGATGGCCGTTTCGTCCTATTGTGTGACTCCTCAGTAGTGTGCATCCACGATTCCGCCTCGCGAGATTCGAACCCACGACCTAACAGTCTCGCACCAGAGCACTTAACCGATAGACCACTAAGCTGGTCGGCACCCAATGGCGTCAATGTCTAACTTCAATCAATCCCCAAAATTGAGCAACCATTAACCAATGTCTTCAGTGAGTTGATATCTCCCAACAGACTCAGTTGAACTGCAGTGGTTACTGCTTCTCACTCTAATTAATGCTAAATTTATCACAAAAAAATGCTATAGTAGCGAACGAGATCATAAGTGGGGACAATAGAATACATCTGAATGCATAATTACGGAATCACTCAGTAAAATCTGAGAACCATACAGTAAATATATCATTTATGAAATGTCAATAAGTCATTTCAGACTTCATTGTTCCTTCGTTTCCAGAGCAATCATTCTGTGTTCTCGTTCTCTTTCCTTCGATCTACCTAACTTTCTGCCTCCAGGCATTTCACTTTCGATTGGTGATACATACCGTGGTGTGTGCTACTGATGTCGACAGATCACAGTACCATCTATCATCAATCGAAAGTGAAATAATTGGCAGAAGAAGGTTAAGAAGACCAAAGAAAAGAGAACGAGAACAGAAAATGATCGGTGTGGAAAAGAAAGAACAATGAAGTGTGTGATGATTGATTAACATTTTGCGAATGAAGTATTTACTGTATGATTCTCATATTTCATTAGGATGTTCCGTAATTTTGTACTCACATACATTTTAATGTCCCACTTGTGTTCTCGTTTACTGCAATACTACTCATATCTGTCGACATCAGTAGCACACATCACACTATCACTTGAATTACAATGTAAAACAGAATTATCACACAAGATTTCTCATACGCTGAATGAAAAAAAATGTACGATAAATAGCTGCGAATTATCGTCATCTCTCTTGAACTTTTTGAATTTTTATCCATCTTTTCTTAGAATGCTTGTGAATTAAGGCAATATCTAGACAATACGCACAGTATGCACATATGCCAATGAGAGACTGATCAACTGCAGTCCTAAACATCAATGGTAAGACCCAAGTAAATAATATCAAGTGAATTTAAACTTCACCCCACAGCACAAGAAAGTGGACAACACGATGGCGTCTAAGGCGAATAGTGCTGGGTTCGAGGCTCGGAGAGGACGCAGGTAAATAGACATGGCGGGTCTTAAATAGGACGAGACACTAGTCCTGGGCTCCAATGCTACCCATCATCCGTCTTTTTTTAAAGGATATGATGTTTTTTACGTTAGAAACCAAAGAATATGAAGAAGGGAAACGAGATTTTAGAAATTATATTTTGTTTGTTGATGATTGAGAAATAGTCTTTCTGAGAAACTAGTGAGCTAGCCAACATCCTAACTAACTCGCCAATTGTATCAGTAAAATGATGAAATCATACTTTTTTATATCTTTCATTGTAATAAACTGATATCATTATCTATGACTTAAGAATCTATGATAGCGACTGAAGGTTAGGGATGACTGATGGGTATATCGCATTATATAACATATTGAATATAGTTGGAAATGTAAATAACTATACATCGATCCAATGACATGATATTATTACAGTTTCTGTGAAGTCTGAATGTTTTGAATGCATGTTGATAAACTGTCCCGAACTTGAACCAAATAAATATCCAACGATTCCTACTTTTTAGTTAATCCTATAAACCATTGGTATAGAAGGTTTGTGCAGATTTTTCGGTTTCATAGTTTACATAACTAACTGATATTATTATGACCTTCAGGTCTCATAGTGAACGCTTAAACTTTGTGGCATTTAGTTAACATCAAGTAAGCAACACTTCTAATTTTAATCAAGTCGCAATATTGTGATTGAGCCCCCAAATGCCCTGGTACGGCCAAGAGTGGGGAGAAAGAGTCCGCTCTCCCTCTCCAAATACTCTCACATGGCCACGGATCTGCAATGAAAGTCCTACTCACTGACTTCTCGTGGCATTATTGTTGTTCACGAAATTGAGAGGACGAAAAGCGAATATCCGGCACTTTAACGAGGTTGGTAGACACGGAAAGTCCACCTAGGGGAGTTGGACAACCCTGATTCCAAACCAGTGGTGCACATGGGCTCCAGTATCTTGAGGGAATAAATGGTGCATGAACCTATTGTTGGTCACCGGCTACCATGTGAGTGCATCTCCTTACGATGCTTCACTTCCTTGTGAATCAGATTTTTAGGTCGGAGGCTCCGGTTGTGGCTCCCTAAGTAAACTACCTGTTTCGATTTGTGCACCTGGGTAATATCACAGCCCTCACACAAATCAAATGATATTTGTGTGGCGCATATATATCTGGCGCCCCTTTGTACCAATATTTATGTGTTTAAATAAATAAATAAATTGTGATCGAAGTTAGACATATATACCTTTGGATGCCGTCGCATTGATCTAAAGATTAAACACTCACCATATGATCTGAAGGTCATGACTTTGACCCCTGGTAAGTACCGTTGTCAAGATCTATACTTCGATGAAAACTCTCCAGTATTTCTCGATTCTGAAAGTTTGTCTAGCTAATTTCATTACGTTATATAAACAACGAAACTTTCTGAGTGATCTTAATTCATAGTTGAATTCACGAGTCAGTTGAAGCTAGACCATCATGGAAAACCTGGAGGCACTGAGCGGCCGTTTCGTCCCCCTTCTGATCTATAATCATATGCTCACTAGTGACTGACTTCAAGAGATATTTTCTGGGGTTCTAGTGAGAAGCAGTGACCAGTGGAGTTCAACCAAGTCTGTTGTAGAGATATCAACTCACTGAAGACAATTGGTGAACGGTAGCTCAAACATCGTGGATTGGTTGAAGTTAGATATTAACACCGTTGGATGCCAGCCAGCTCAGTGGTTTACAGGTTAAGTGCTCCGGCGCGAGACTGATAGGTCCTGGCGAGTCAGGATCGTGAATGCACACTGCTGAGGAGTCCCATAATAGGACGAAACGACCGTCCAGTGCTTCAAGGTTTTCAATGGTGGTCTAGCTTCAACTGACTGGTGATTTCAACTATGAAAATACTGAAACCTCCTTAAAACCCCTTCTGATATATGATCTTAATTCATCATGAAATCCCTACTTAAACAATGTGAATTTACAAACAGATCTTATCCATTCTTATATCTTTTAAATTTCTATTAGAAAATTATTATTTTTTTCTTTTTATATTAAAGAGACAGAAACAGATTTAACAAATTGTCAAGAATCAACATGTAAATATGGGGGAACATGTGTTGGTACATCGAAATCACCAAAATGTTTATGTAAAGATCATACACGTGGAAAACGATGTGAAAGACGTAAGTTAACGATTAACATTTATGTAAGATTATTAACTGAGATGTATGGTAATTAATGAATTAAAGTTTTAATGGATCCAAAAAATTGAAAAAAAGACTCGTTTATCTGATAATGATCATATGCTCACTAGTAACTGGCTCCATGAGGTAATTCCTGGAGTTCTAGTGAGAAGTCGTGACCAGTGGGGCTAATCCATGTTAGGTAGAGACAAGTACCTACCTCAGTACAATGAAAGCTGGTCGCTCTTATTCGTGGATTGGTTGAAGTTAGACATTAACAACGTCGGGTGACGGCCAGCTCAGTGGTCTATCGGTTAAATGCTCTGGCGCGAGACTGGTAGGTCCTGGGTCGAATCCCGCGAGGCGAAATCGTGGAAGCGCACTGCTGAGGAGTCCCACAATAGGACGAAACGGCCGTTCAGTGCTTCAAGGTTTTCCATGGTGGTCTAAGTTCAATTGACTCATGATCTCAATTACATAAAATTTAAAAAAAGTGATTGAATGACCTGAGATTGTCAGGAACACTTTTTAATATTCAATAAGTGTACGATATTCAGAAGTTTTGACCATCTTTCTGTTCATCTGGTGAATGATTATTGAATATTAAGGTGTAATTCACACTAAATATTTCACTTCAAGGGGCTAAGGTTATCTGCGGCTGCTAATATTCGACCATAGGTGTCTTCGAAGCATTGCTCGTATATTCTGGGACCACCGGGTAAGTAATGCAGTTGTTTGGAAACGGGTACAAGGTAAGGATGGCAAATTGATTGATGAAGTAGTGAAACTTCATCAGTTGAGATGGCTGGAACACGTGTTACGTATGCCCAACCACCGACTGCCCCGACGTGCAATGTTTTATGGTGTAGGAGTAGGTTGGAAGAAAGCTAGGGGCGGCCAAACCAAAACGTGGCACTAATCCATGAAGACACTGACAAGTGGACTGACCCACGCTGGTAGGTGTAGACTACCTGATTGGGATCCGAGAGATGATAGCAATCGATGGTTAGAGATCTTGAATGATATGGCTCAAAATTGTTTGCAATGGCGCAGGTGTATCCACTCTTTGTGTTCTCCCAAATTCTAATCTTCTGAATTCTTCACGTTTCTATCTTTTTCTCTTTTCAAATTTATTTCACTGTATTATACTCTATGAATAACATCTTCAAACCCTAGTCTTTCGGATTACTGCTTATACTCTTACTACTTCTACCACTATGGGATTTGAATCGATAACTGTATCTCTGTGCCAATGTGGCTTGGCAACTCGAACTGATGTACGTACGTACGAAGTTCTACGTTGTGACTGACTGACTGACTGTGAATATGTCAGTATAGTGAAGCCCAATATACAAGATAGGAAACATAAAGTAGGCGAATGTATTGGTTCGTAATAAACTCTCTAATGAAAATTACACTATCTTACAGCACTCAGTTACTTAATGAACGGAAATGTGACTGAAAGTTTTCGACACCAAATATTCGTTGAATATTGAAAACGTCAAGAATTAAGTCAGCTATCTGATTTAGTAAAGTTTTTCATATTTTTACTTTAACTGATTGAGTATCTTCACTTTGTATTGTTTGTTTGAATCTTCCCATTGATGTTAAGGAGTGCAATTGATCAGTCTCTTATTGGTATATGTGCATACTGTGCTAAGTGCCTCGATATAGCCTTAATTCACAAGCATTATAAGCAAATATGCATAGTGACTAGCAGTGGAATCCAGGACGCGCGTTTCGTCCTATTTAGGACTCGTCAGATGAATGTACCTGCATCTCAGACTTGATGTTCACTCTGGGACTGACCAGTTGCAGTCTTAAACATCAATGGGAAGATTCAAACAAACGATACTATGTGAATTCAAACTTCACCCCATTGCACAAGCAAGTGGCTATCAGGACTCAGTAGCTGAGTGGATAACGCAATAGCGTTTGAAGCGAAAGGTACTGGGTTCAAGTCTTAGAGTGAACATCAACTCTGAGATGCAGGTACATCCAGTTGACGAGTCCCAAATAGGACGAAATGCGCGTCCTGGATTACACTGCTAGAGACTATCCTTCTTTTCTTACAATGACTGAGTATCTGTTATAACAAAATACAGTAATCCCCATAGTGTCATATATATCCCACCCTCTTCCTTGTGATGAATGATGACAACTATTTAACGAAACTACAACTTCTTATACACATTTGTAACCATAACAAAGTTACAATCTAGAAGAAATCGAATGATCAACACTGAATAATCCGAAAACAGAAAAAGCTACCTGAAACAATCTGCTAGACTATCGGGAAACGTTGATTTCTCCCTATAAAATTCTCCAAAAGTCAAGAAAATGCCAAAATTACTTTAAGTAGTCTGTGCTCCTTACAAAAGTTTGCGAAATATCTAAAACTCAACTTATTTAATCTATAATCGACAACTACCTCATTTGTAATCAAATTTTACACTTTTTAGAAATTCTATAGTTGGATTCATGAGTCAATTAAAACTAGACCATCTTAGAAAACTTGGAACCACTGGATGGCCGTTTCGTCCTAGTAAAGGACTTCTCAGTAGTACTCATCGAACCCAAGGCATTCAGTCTCACACACGAATGCTTAACCTCTACACCCTTGATCCGGGATCCGATAGTGTTAATGACTTCAGTAGAACAGAATCGAACGGTAACCAAAATTAAAAAAACAATAGGTATCTGACACTTTTTAAAGGAAAAATCAACCTAAATTCACTTGATATTGTTTGCTTGTATCTTACTATTGATGTTTCGGACTGCAATTGATCAGTCTCTCATTGGCATATATGCATCCTCTGAGGACTGCCTCGATATTGCCTTAAGTCATAAGTTTTATAAGCAAATATGGATAGTGGCTAGCAGTGGAATCCAATTTGACGCGCGTTTCGTCTTATTTTGGACTCGTCAGATGGGTGTACTTCCATCTGAGTTGTTGTCCACTCCGGGACTCGAACCCAGTACCTTTCGCTTCAAACACCATCGTGTTATTTACTTAGCTACTGAGTCCTGATACTACAGCTGACGAATACAACCTACGAATCTAACTACCGTTGATTATATTTAAGATCTAATGAACATAGCCTTTTTGGATCGTTTGGTTTCTTTATAGAGAACTTTCAATGAACTGTACGATCTATTGGGATTTACAAGGAAACTTATTGTCGTTGACTGTATTCGAAAAATCCTAAACAGAATATAAAAAGCATGTATAGTGGCTTACAGTGGAATGCAAGACGTGCGTTTCATTCCATTTGGGACTACTAACCACCATTCATCTCTGCTTATAATGCTTGTGAATTAAGGCAAAATCTAAGCAATCCACACAGGATGAATATGTACCAGTAAGATACTGATCAATTGCACTCCTAAACATCAACAGAAAGATTCAAACAAGCAATACCAAATGAAAGAAATTAAAAAGGGTGTCCAATTATGACCTCTCACAGAGATAATACTAGACTGAAAACAAATCATATATCGTTTCACCTAATTTTCAATATCCCTGTGCTTACTTACTTACTTATTTTACTTATGCTTGTTACTCCCAATGGAGCATAGGCCGCCGACCAACATTCTCCAACCCACTCACTCTGTCCTGGGCCTTCCTTTCTAGTTCTATCCAGTTTTTGTTCATTCTTCTCATGTCTGTTACTATTTCTCGGCGTAATGTGTTCTTTAACAACAAATGCAGGAGAAAACGAACAGTGTAGCAGCAGCCTCAGCAGCATTAGGTCTCAATATAAACAAAGAGAAAAGCAAGAATCTCCGATACAATATAACATGCACCAATCAAATTACACATGATGGAGATTTGGAGAATGTGGAAACCTCTACATATCTGGCAGCATCATTGATGAACACGGTGGATCAGATGCAGATGTGAGGGCGAGGATCGGCAAAGCGAGAGCAGCATATTTACAACTGAAGAACATCTGGAACTCAAAACAATTGTCAACCAACACCAAGATCAGAATTCCAATACAAATGTCAAGGCAGTTCTACTGTATGGGTCGGAGACGTGGAGAACTATGAAAGCCATCATCGAGAAGATACAGGTGTTTATTAACAGTTGTCTAAGCAAAATATTTCAGATCCGTTGGTCAGACACTACCACCAACGTTCTACTGTGGGAGAGAACAAACCAGATTCCATCCAACGGAGGAAGAAATCAGGAAGAAGAACTGGAAGGAGATAGGACACACATTGAGAAAATCACCCAACTGCGTCAGAAAGCAGGCTCTCACGTGGAATCCTGAAGGCCATAGAAGAAGAGGAAGACCTAAGAACATATTACACAGAGAAATAGTAACAGACATGAGAAGAATGAACAAAAACTGGATAGAACTAGAAAGAAAAGGCCCAGGACAGAGTAAGTAGGTTGGAGAATGTTGGTCGGCGGCCTATGCTCCATTGGGAGTAACAGGCGTAAGTAAGTAAGTAAGTAAGTAATGTGTTCGTTGGTCTTCCTCTTCTCCCTATGGCTAGTTTTATTTCCTGGATACAAAATTTCATTAAATAATTTAACATGTAATTCGTCCGTAAGTTTCTCTTTTCTTTGTTTTACATTTCCTTCAGATGATCTTATATTTGTCGTAGAACTTAAATTATATGATAATGGAAAAGAAGCTATTTGGCAAAAAGATTATGAAGATAAGTCAAGTTATTTATCAAATACAAAAGCATTAGATGTTTGTAAACTAGTAAGTTTTAAATAAGAAGCTTCCATTTTTTGATAATGAATTCAATAGTATTAAAACAAACGTCATCAATTTAAAATAGAATAATAGATATAAGTAAAGTAAATCAAGTTTTGAAGCAGAGATGGATGATAGTTGGCAGTGGAATACAGAACGTGCGTGAAGATACCCCCAGTATTGTAGTTTGACAACTATTAACCAGTAACACCTTCTATAATTGAATTATGCCCAACCAGTTAAAATCAGAAGTCAGAAGCGAAAAGTTTGGAAGATATATTTGATGCGTTATCAATATATCGATAAGCGATTGATCTAATCTGGTTAGTGATCGTAGGAGATGTTTCCCATTCTGTACTGTAACGTGATCTGGTGCGGATGCATGACCGAACGCCTTCAGCTAAACAAGTTCATTAAAACTAATGTGGTCAGCATCCAATGTCGAACACTTAAAAAGCCATTGATTTTGGGGAATTATTTACAGCTACACGCGTATTGCTTTATTTTTGGACTTGACAGCTGGATGTACCTGTATTCTATAGTCAATGTTCGGTACTCGAACTCATTACCTTCCGCTTTAAAGGTCATTATGGTATTCATTTAGTTACTGGGTCAAGATAGCCACTGGTTTGTGCAATCAAGTGAATTGTAATTCGTCTATATTGCTTGTTTGAATCTTACCACTGATGTTTATGACTGCAATTGATTAGATATCCACATATATCGGAAAGGCTAATTAATTGCAGTCCTAACCATCAATGGGTAGGTCTAATTACTTACTTGAGCTTGTTGTCTCTCGTGGAGGAACATAGGCCGCTGACCAGCGTTCTCCATCCAGCTCTGTCCTGAGCAATCTTTTATAGTTATTTCCAATCACGATTCATTTTTTGATGCCTGCTTCAAATTCCTAACGCAATATGTTCTTTGGTCTTCCTCTTTTCCGTTTCCATTTCGGATTCCAAGTTAACGCCTGCTTCGTGACGCAGTCTGATGATTTTCTCAATGTGTGTCCTATCAACTTCCAACGTCTTTCCCTAATTTCCTCTTCAGTTGGAAGCTGGTTTTTTCTCTCCCACAGAAGGCTGTTGCTGATGATATCTGGCCAGTAAATGTTGAGTATTTTGCGAAGACAACTATTTATAAATACTTATACCTTCTTGACAATGGTTGTAGTAGTTCTCCATGTTTTAGCTCTGTACAGTAGAACTGTCTAGACGTCCGTATTGAAGATTCTGACTTTGGTATTGGTTGGTAGTTGTTTTGAGTTCCATAATATCTTCAACTGTAGGAATGTCAACCTTTCTTTGATAATCTTCGCCTTCACATCTGTATCAACAACAACCTTGTTAAAAAAAAACCATAACCAGGAAAGTTTCCAAACAACCGAAATATATATGAATTAAAATTAATCATTTTAACTGTTAGTTTTGTTGTCGCTGGTAGAACATCTTTCTTTATATTTACATCGATTCGTACTTTTACTTAGTATGGTTGCATATGTAATCTGCATATGTAATCGGTTAAGTGCACTGGCGCGAGACTGGTAGGTCCTAGGTTCGAGTCTCACGAATGCGGGATCGTGGATGCGCACTGCTGAGGAGTCCTGTGATAGGACGAAACGGCCGTCTAGTGCTTCCAGGTTTTCTCAGATTTTACTGAGAGATTCTATGATTCTGTATTCCAATACATTCGATGGTCTCTCACTTATGTTTGAGTCCACTACATTCCCACTGTCTTAAGTCAGAACAAGCAGAAATCAATTTGGCTTTTCATCGTCACAAACACCATCATCATGAAGAAACCAGTGACAAATTCATTTAACCTAATAGTATAATCATAAATAACATCCTTTTCAGAACATTCGTTAGTGACATCGCTGATTAGTGAAAGTATAATCATTGGTTTCAGTTTGATGTTATAAAGATTGTTAATTTAGATTAAGAATCCCGCGTGTGCAATTGTAGATGCACACTGCTGAGGAGTTCCACACTAGAACGAAATGGACGTTCAGTGTTTCCAGGTTTTCAGTGATGGTCTAACACTGATCGGTTCATGAATTTAATAATATACATTATTATTATTCATCAATGAAGAGTTTATCTATGTAACAGGTTTATATTCATTTTTGATAGATAGATAGGTAGATAGATAGATAGAATGAAAAGGATAAAAAGCTAAGATTAATCACAGTTTAAGTACCCTTGAAAACCATCCAGTAATGGATAGATGATTTGTTGTAGTATTAGACTACTTAATAGTGAGTACTCATGACTTCAATGGAGATCAAATCTATGAATAAATATGAATTAACCGACTAATATGGAAACAGTTTGAACAGAATATTACATAATCCCTCCGCTTGTAGCTCCTCAGTAGGCTACTGCCGGTCCCAAGCTCGGATAAAGAAGGAGGGTTGGGAATGGGGTTAGAGACCGCATCCCGTAGAAAACTAATTCGCCAAAAAAAAACGCTAACCAGGAAAAATAATCCAAACATTTAGATACTAAGTATTTTTTTGTTATTTTTAACCTATATCCTGTTATCAACTAATCAATCAATAATCCATATAATGATTGATTTTAACAGTTGAGATCATGAATCAATTGAAGCTAGACCACCATGGAAAACCTGGAAGCACTGGATGGCCCTTTTCACCCTATTGTGAGAGTCCTCAGCAGTGCGTGTCGACGATCCTCCTCACGAAATTCGAACCCAGAATCTATCAGTTTCGCGCACGAGCGCTTAACCTTTAGAACCACTGAGCTGGCCGTCATCCAACGGTGTTAATGTCTAACTTCAATCAATCCACGAAATTGAGAGACACATCCACCAATGTTTTCAATGAGTTACTATCTCATAACAGACCCAGTTGAACTCCACTACTTCATGATCTCAACTGTTAAAATTACTGTTAATAACCACAAAACCCCTTTCTGATGATAATGATTAATTAATTATAAATATGGCGAGACTATAATTTATGGGAGAGTTTTGAACAAATCTTGTGTGACCTTGAGAAATATTAGCCAATCAGAAAACAGTCCGTATAGAGTAAACACTTATAATAATAATTAAAGTGGATACACGTCTTTCATAAGGTCCAAAAACTTGTCAAGGTTAGAAAAAGATTCAAAGAGTTCCGAAATCTTAATGCATAAGGTAGAGAAATTCATCCATATGCCTCCATAATAGTCAATCTTTGGAGCCATGATAAAGTCACAAAAACCCTCTCAGACTCGACCACATAGCTCCATTATTGTTTGTGTATACTCCGATTGTGTAAGTTTATCATTTTTATTATGGATATGTCCCTACAATATTCATACCACTGAACAGCCAAAGCTTCAGTAACATCTGCGATCATTGCAGCCAATGTTACTGATGCTTTTATTATACAATTCGCGGCAATTATTATAATTTTCCTTAGTCTCAATACGGATCGAGCGAAAACCGTTCCTATTCTAGCAAACTTGTTCCTCCAACATATATTACATGGAAGGACAACATCATGTTAGTCTGAACAAGGTCTACAAGTCATTTGATTACCACAATTACAAATAAAGGAACTTCTTAATAGTCCCATTTATTGTAACCGCTTAATTGTCACGTCCTCTCTAAAATCTTCTGTGAACCGATCGTGCATGAGCATCAGGTATTAAAATTTGCGCCGTGACCTTGAAATTCCTGAAACGCTCCTGATTGGCTCATCCACAAATTATACTCTTGCCGTCAATATTTTATTATTATGATCCTATTGTTTTTCCGATCAACTTTTTTTTCTTTTTTATTTCATTTTAGCTTAAATTAAGTATAACATATGGATCAAATTTACAATTATCAAATTCATTAATTGATTGTTATTTAATTAATTATTATAATAATAATAATTCAGTAATGATTCAATTAAAATCAATATTCGATATCGATTTATCATTAATTCCATTAATCTCTCCAATATTGATTAAAAATCAATTAATGACTGGATTCCAATTAATCAATAAAACTGTAAATGAATTCAATATGATATCATTCAATGATATTATGATGGAGAATTCATCCAATTTTAAAGTTTATGGTAAGTACTACTTATTAATGATGAATATTAGTAGTAATATAAATAAATAATATTGTAGTGTGGTCTACTTATATTCATATAAGTAGTGTATGGTGATGATCAGACACAGAATGTATTTTGGCAGAAGACCGATGAGGAAGGAACTGAAATGAAGCGCAATCGTTTGGAAAATGCATGAGCAATGGAATTAGAGAAGAAACAGTGAAGATTGAAACAACTGGTTGTTATTTTGCTAATCAACTGTTTGCTGTATAGTTATCAGAATTTAGTGAGATAGTCTGTAATACATTCGATTGTCTCCAGTCGTGTTCTTGTTCACTACAATATTAGAAGAGGTTTTTGTGGATATTATTAGAAATTTCAATTGTTGAAATCATGAGTTAATTGAAGCTAGACCAACATGGAAAACTAGGAAGCACTGGAATGTCGTATCGTCCTATTGTAGGTTTTCTCATCAGTGCGCTTCCATGATCCCGCTTCGCAAGATTCGAACCCAGGACCTATCAGTCTCGTACGCGAGTGCTTAACCTCTTTTTCAGAGACTACGTAATTAAACCCTTTCTCATAATAATCATATGCTCACTAGTGACTGACTTCAAGAGATATTTCCTGGAGTTCTACTGAGTAGTAGTGACTAGTCGAGTTCAACCGGGTCTGTTGTGAGATAGTAACTCACTGAGGACAATGGTGGACGGTGGGGCAATTTTGTGAATTGGTTGAAGTTAGACATCAACACCATTGTATGTCGGCTAGCTCATTGGTCTAGAGGTTAGGCGCTCGCGCGCGAGACTGACAGGTCCTGGATTCGAATCTCATGAGGTGGGATTGTGGATGTGAGCTGCTGAAGAGTCCCATAATAGGGTGAAATGGCCATCCAGTGCTTCCAGGTTTTCCATGGTAGTCTAACTTCAATTGACTCATGAATTCAACTATAATATATATTTATTTACTCATTTACCATATATTCATGTTTATTTACTGTAATTCTATCATCGTTACAAAATTGGATTACATCTAATGTTATAGTTTCAATCAGTCATTCAGTCACAACGTAGAACTTCATACGTACGCACATCAGTTCGAGTTGCCATACCACATTAACACAGAGATGCAGTTGTCGATTCAAATCCCATAATGGTAGAAGTAGTAAGAGTATAAGCATTATGTGAAAGATTAGGATTTGAAGGAGTATAATTCAATGAAATAAATTTGGAAAGTGTTAGCGGGAAATGAACCAGATTAAGGCATGTTATGTGCATGATCGTGGTGACGCAGGCTGATTGGCTAATTCCAAACCAATCAGCCCTGGTAAATTATTGGATAAAAATCTAGAAGCTTCTTATGTATAGACTATAAATATATGAACGTTATTCAAACTAGTGATTGCTGTTCACTTACGATTGTTATTTTGAATACAATTTAACTTCTGTTCAACGTGTTCTGATTTTGGGGTCTTGTCGAGTGTCATCGTATTAGAATACTAAACAATAGGAGTAGCTGGGTTGTTTATTAGCAAAAACAAATGTAACAGAAAGAGAAAAAAGATAGAGACATAAAGAATTCATAAGATTAGAATTTGGTAGAACACAAAAAGTGGATGCACCTTCACCACTGCAAACGATTTTGAACCATATCATTCAAGGTCTCTAACCATCGATTGCTATCATCTTGCGGGTCCCAACCAGGTAGTCTACACCTACCAACAAGACTCAGTTCACTTGTCAGTGACTTCATGAATTTGTGCCATGTTTTAGTCTGGCCGCCCCTAACTTTCTTCCAACCTACTCTTACACCATAAAACATTACACGTCGGGGCAGTCGGTGGTTGAGCATACGTAACACGTGTTCCATCCATCTCAACTGATAAAGTTTCACTTCTTACGATCAATAACTAAATGATATGAGTACTTGCTAAAACTATTAGCTTTCATAAAATAGGATAACCACTTTTGCATCAAACCACTTCGGGTAAATTTTATTTCTACTTTATCTTGACACAAACTCATCTCCAAATTTTATGAACTAAAAATCCTTTTTTTCTTTCCATCCCTATTTTCTATAGTTCATGATCCTTGTAAAAATGGAAATCATGATTGTTCAATAAATGCTAAATGTATTGTTCAATCACAAGGTACTTATATATGTGAATGTAATGCTTTTACAATTGATGCATCATTTGATGCTAATTATCCTGGACGACGTTGTATGTGTAAGTATTCATTTGATTTAACAATGGTAATGATTGTAATCACAAATTGATTTAAGTTAGATAACCATTGAAAATATGTGACTCCTCAGTAGCGACGTATTGGAGACTCCACAACTGGGAGTTGAACCCAAGACCTTCAGCCTTGAAATCAAACGATTAACCTCTATGCCATTGAGCTGGATTCTAATGGTATACAAGTCTAACTTCAATCAATTTGCTTTCGGTGGGTACCTTCCTTATAGTCAACAGAGTTGAACTTCATTGGTTTCAGCTTTGCAATAAAACTCTGGAAACCCATGATGAAAACAATGATAACAATGGTCATAATAACAAATGTATTATTTCGTATCATATCTTTGACTGTAGTAAACGATTCTCAACAAGAAATTCGAAGAATCACAACAAAATTTCCGTTTAATAAGCATTTATTCCCATAATATATATGAAACGGTTTTTAAACTGTAATTTGATACTGTAGTTAAAATCATGAGTCAATTGAAGCTAGACTACCATGGAAAACCTGGAAGCACTGGACGGCCATTGGATGCCGGCTCTGTGGTCTAGAGGTTAGGCACTCACACGCGAGACTGATAGGTTCTGGGTTCGGATCTCGCGATTCAGTGGTATGAGTACTGTCGAGACATATATGTAGTGAAAATGACAGGCTTATATAAGTCGTTCGGAGGAATTGAGAGAATCGTATAAATAGACGAAACGGCCGTCAGAGAATGCAAACTAAATAGAGGACGAAGTGCTAAAGAATACTGAATAAGTAGCACTTCCTTATGTATAATTAACAACTCCTTAGTATATATGATAGATCATCTTACAAGAGACACTTTCAGGTCACAATGATAATGTTAATTATACCACAGTATGTGTAGCCGTGTACCACATTATACACGGATATCTGGGCAGCATATCGATGCTTACATAGACCTGGTTACGTGCACCGTAGACCCCACCACCACAGTATACAAAAATAATATATAAGCAATGTGGTCAAGGCTAAATGAGTTTTCGCGACTTTATCATGGCTCAAGAGGTCGATTATTGAGTGAAATGGATAAATTCCCCTACCGTTAGCATTACGATTTCAGAACTGCAGAGCCTCTTCCTAATCTTCAAAAGTTTCTAAACCATGTTTTAGAAGAGTATTCGCTGTAAATTTTTTGGTTCTCACTCTATACTGACTGTTTTCCGACTTTTTGAAATTTCTTTCAAACATCATGCATAAATTATTGTCTCGCCGGTAAATTTAGTCAACGATTCCCAAATAAGATGACACACATGTCTTGGCTCTGACTGCTACACACTATCCATCTATTGTACGTAAAACTGATTATCATATCGATTATAAATAAACTTTACATAGAATTCAAGACTTTCAGAAATGGTCTGTTATGGTCCCATAGTTTAATGTAACCAGAATTTTATCCAGATTATTCCATATTTCTTTACTAAGAATGGTTAAAGATTTGATAAATGCTACCAGAATTGTATTCTAACATATGGTTCGCAACATGTAGTGAGAGTTTTAGTGGCCAACACTACCTACCATTCACATAAGATTGAAGTATTTATTGATATTAATCCTATTTTAGACCGTAGTTCATTTATAGGCAGAGATGGGTGGTGGCTAGTAGTGGAATACAGAACGCGCATTTCGCCCTTTTTGGACTCATAAGCTGGATGTACTTGCATCTTACTGTCGATGTTCACTCCGATATTCAAACTCGATACCTTCCTCTTCAACTGCCACTATGTAATCCACTTTGTTACTGAGTCCAGACAGCTACTGGTTTATGCAATGGAATCACAAAGTTGTAGAATTAATAAGAGTTTTAATGATACCAGTAGACAAGATTAAATATACGCAATATGATTCGATAACAAAGAATGAACTCATGGAGTTAAAAGTATAAGTATTTTGAGTGGAAGTGTGAATATATCTATGTCATTACAACTGATTCTCATCTACATCATCTGTTTTGAACAATTGGTTACGATCATAGTACTAACCACAACCAGATAAGCTATACCTGTAAACACTGCTTACCATAAAAAATATTGATTCTATAGATGGATTCTATGTTCTTGTCTGACCTCTAACGTTTCTTCAATATTCCTCTGAGCTAGCCATCATCCCATATTGAGGTAGGCGATGATAGGGCATATTTACAACATATCCTAATCATCCTACTAAATGAAATTTTATTACTTCTTCAATTGATCTGCCATCTTTACCTAGTGTTGTTCAACATCTGAATATAGAATTGTTTACTCCATGATCCTTATATATGCTAGAGCACTACTTTGAAGACATCCATTATGTTTATTTCTTCTTTTTTTTCTTACTATTACAGATGATGGTCTAATTATATTAGCATTTGCTATTATTGGTGGCCTTATTTGTACTCTTACTGTACTTATTTGTGGATGTCGTCGAACAATATGGAGAAGATATCGTCGTGGACCAGAATCTATTGATTTAATTAATATGCCAAGAAATTATGATATTTGAAGGGGGGGGAAACAACACGTTTTTATTTTGTCATTGTTTGTTTATTTGTAAGAAAACAAACAAACAAACAAACCTAAACACATATTTCCCTTTAATTTACAAGACATGTATAATGTAAATGATATATGTTTAGTTAGAACAAAAAACACAGAGAGAAACCCTTTATTATTCAATCCAAAAACTATTGGTTAATGATAATGAATTGACTGCCAAGTTCTTAATCAACCCCACCCCCACCCCGCCCCCTCCCACTAATTATTTACAAATGCACGTATGTATACTCATCCAAAAACAAAAAAACAAATACACAAATATGGATCGTTCAGAGAGGGAGGGAGGGAGTGTGGTGGGGTGGGGTGGAAAAAGTTTGTTCTTTACTTTTATTTTTGATTTATTCAAATGTTTTTTTTCATTTTTGTTATTTCTTTTTATTATGATTTGTATTATTACCACTATTTTTATTCATATTTTACCACAACTAGTTGTTTATCACCTTTAAAACATATTTTTTATGTAACTCAATTTATTGAGTGTTTTGGTTTAATTTTGTCGGTAGTTGTCAATGGATCATCAAACACCAGGGAACAACACCATGAGTGTCACTAACAACAACAACAACAAGAGGAAATGTATTGAGTTATTGTTAATTGTTCTTGTGATATCTGTTTCTGTGATGCTTTTTATTTCTATTTTGTTATATAATGTATAAATAAGTTTGAATGCTTGGAAATGTTCTTTATTTTATATTTGAATAAGTTCGGTTTGAATGTATTGTTCATTCGAAATATTTTGAATAATTATTTAGACTACTTAATTGTTTTGATAGTAGGTAAAATGTGTTTACTAATGTTTTGAGGACAAATTCGACGATTCCGTTATTTATGGATGAACCAATCAGACATAAGATAATGGGTCTGAGATTTTAGCGCGAATTTCATTCATAAATTTGATTAAATAACATTGTGGTATTTTAGCTGATTTCAATTCGTTATGAAAACCACAAATCTAGTTCTTAACGCTAACCATAAAATGTAAATCATAATTCTAATTCCTCACATTGCTTTATAACCCTCATTTAGTCATATTCAGGAGGTGAACCTTCTCAAGATCGTTTAAGCGTGATTTCGTAAGCAACAAGACATACTAGAGGTTGTCACAGTTAAGGCGTTTTATTCTCAGTTAAACAATGTTAGATTTATTTTTATACAAACTACTCTTTTCATATTTACTTATCTTTTTTACTCCTCATGGAGAAGCATAGGCCTCTCACCACCATTCGATATCCAACTCTGTCATGGGCAATCCTTTCTAGTTCTTTTTAGTTGCTATTCATCCTTTCGATGTCTAATTCAAATTCCCGACATAGTGTGCTCCTTGGTCTTCCTCCTTTTTGTTTCCATTCAAGATTCCAAATTAGATCTTGCCTCGTGATGCAGTTTAAAGATTTCTTTAATATATGTCCCATCCACCTCAAGCGTCTTTTCCTAAGTTCCTCATCCAAATTCCCTAGTGCGGCCGAGTGTGGTGAGAAAGAGTCCGCTCTCCCTTTCGAAATGCTCTCACATGGCCACTCGTATATAGCCTCTGCCAGAGAAGTCCTGCTCACTGCCTTCTCGCATCACTGGTGTTGTTTACGAAACTGAGAAGACGAAAAGCGAATCTCCGGTGCTTCAACCGGGTTAGTAGATACAGAAAGTTCATTTAGGGGAGTTGGAAAACACTGATTCCAAACCAATGGTGCACATGTGATGTCTCCAGTATCCTTAAGGAACAAATGGTGTATGAATCAATCGTTGGTCATCGGCTACCATGGGACTGCATCTCCTCTCGATGCTCCACTTCCTTGTGGATCAGACCTTTAGGTCAAAGGCTCCGGCTGTGGCCTCCTAAGAAAACCACCTGCTTCGGTTTGGGCCCCCGGACAGTATCACAGCCCTCGTACAAATTAAATGAGATTTGTTATTAAGTTTGTCCAAAGATTTATGAGTGAAGACAGTAATAATAGACGAAAGTTTTATTGAAAATCAGTGTAATTTCACTTACACATGATTCATTTGTGTAAAGCTGTTTTATTAGTCAATTTAGCATCGTCTATCGAAAGATGAATATCACAGAAAAGTCTTATCATTCATTGTAACATAAAGATCAGAACGGATATTTGAAGTAGTTGAAACCTTTCTCAGAAGACTTATTAAGCTACCACCATGGAAAACCTGGAAGCACTGGACGGCCGTTTCGTCTTATTATGGAACTCTTCAGCATTACACATCCACGATCACGTTTCGCGAGATTCGAACCCAGTGCTTCCAGGTTTTCCATGGTGGTCTAGCTTCAATTGACTCATGATTTAAACTATGAAAATACTGAAATCTCCACAAAACCCCTTCTGACTTTATTAACACAATATTTTAACTTACAAATTAGAGGGTTTCCGGACATACCACTTTAAGTTAGTGATGGGTGACTAACGGAATAAAGTCAGCTAATAGATCAATTGTTTTTCCAATGTTCACTTGATCTGATGTTTGCGTATGCTTTGAATTTTACAAGAGGATTTCTAAAGCAAAACGGATTTTACAAGAAACTATACATCGAAAAGATCAAGAAATGTCCCCTGCCTACAATTTTAATGAATGGTGCTTTAGAGTAAGAATATGAAGGTAACAATGATTAGGAGGACTTAAACTATAGGTTAGTATTAAACACATTCTTTTCTAGTATGTGACTCCTCACCAGTCCCATACTAGAATGAAACGGCTGTCTAGTACTTTCCGGTTTTCCAGGATGGTCTAGCTTAAATCGACTCATGAATACAACCATTAAATTACTACAATTTCTACAAACCCTCATTCTGACATTATTTTCTCCTTGATTAGTTTTCTCCGTCTTTTGTTAATTAATTCCCATTTATAACAACTTTTTAAGAATGTTCTATTCCCCTTAGCTTCTATAATGTTTCCGTTTTTCATTCAGATAACCCACAATAAATTTCTAAGGATATTTCATATTATTTATGTTGTTATATTGTGAGAACAGCCCACGGATGAACCCGAGGAAGCTTCAAGAAGCTCAGAAAGATCGGAAGATATTCCATTCAATCACTCCTTGGGAGAACATTGCAGAATCTCGGCGTGTAGCCTCCTATTAGACAAGTGCTATAATGAAGATTTCGCTTTTACTAAAACCTCTAAATACCTGAGAGCGTTTTACCATATTTGACGCTGTTTTGGAATAACATTCCTTCTCACTCATCTCCTGTCTTCTCATTTTGCGACTTGGAGGGTTCTAACGTCCGAGTGCTCAAGTTGTAAGCGGTATATCAAGAATCTAAGCTCTAGATATAACATATATGTAAGTTTTTTCCTACAAAAAGGATAAACTCAATCAAATTTTCTTCTAAATAAAAATCCTGTCATCTCCATCTCATATTAACATGTGAACTATCAATGTTAGAATGCTACTCTGTAACATGACATGGCTCAAAATCGTATGCAATGGCGAAGGTGAATCCACTCTTTGTGTTCTACCAAATTCTAATCTTCTGAATTCTTCACGCCTCTATCTTTTTCCTCTCTCCAAATTTATTTCATTGGAATATACTCTTTGAATGACATCTTCAAACCCTAATCTTTCACATAATGCTTATACTCTTACTACTTCTACCATTATGGGATTTGAATTGACAACTGGATCTCTGAGCTAATGTGGTATGGCAACTCGAACTGATGTACGTACGCACGAAGTTCTACGTTGTGACTGACTGACTGACTGACTGACTGACTGATTGACTGACTGACTGACTCTGTAACAGAATTCCAAGTTACTCAAGTTTGTATTTACTCTTCATTTATTCTTAATTATACTTGTAGATAGAACAATACACTCTTAATTAAATGAGTGAGAATGGACACAATCAAGTTTAATTAATGAGTACCATAAGAGAATAAGATTATTAGTATTGTTTCTTTTTTAAATCTGTGTCAGTTTGTCAAATCATCAACTGAAGTATTTCTTAAGAGTTTAAATATCGCTTCAATGTTTTATCTTTATCTAATCAAACTGTTCTGTATTATCTATTCAAGCTATAAATTTATTGCCATCTGGTTTTCTTGAATAACCACCATTTGTTGCTTGTGTATGATTGGCATCTAAACAGAATAAGAAGAAATTTAAGATTAATAGTTATATTACTAATAAGTAGTTAAAGTTATTTTTAAAAAAATATTTGGTAGCCCAGTTGATGTGTGTTATGAAAACAAAGAGTACACATATAAACCGTGTTCGATTTGACACATAAAGAAAAGTTAACTAAGTTTATAATTGAGTTTTTTTCAGTTATCTCTTCATCATTGCAGTTCTGCACTGAATGTAATTGAAACAAACCGTAATAAATATCAGAAGGGGTTTTTGTGGATAATATAGTAATTTTAATAGTTGAGATCATGAGTCAACCGGGTCTGTTGTGACGTAGTAACTCACTGAAGACAGCTGGTGGACGGTTGCTCAATCTGGTGGATTGGTTGGAGTTAGACACCAACACCGTTGGATGCCGGACAGCTCAGTGGTCTAGAGGTTAAGCGTTCGCGCACGAGACTGATAGATCCTGGGTTCGAATCTCATGAGGTAGGATCGTGGATGCGAACTGCCACTGAGGAATCCCACAATAGGACGAAACGGCCGTCCAGTGCTTCCAGGCTTTTCATGGTGGTCTAGCTTCAATTGATTCATGATCTCAACTATTAAAATTGTAATAAATATTTTTCGTTTGCCTAGTATCAAATCATGCCATTCTTGAGAACTTCGTATATTTTAAAAGCGATCTAATCAAAGCTGATATGAATCAGAAAAACACTGTGAAATAGGTAGCACTGAGATACTTAGTTGTCTACATAATCAACATAGTGAATAACTTTTGTTATTGAATTTTTTGATCAGGATGGTTTTATTGAGAAGCCTTCTTTACCATTCTGGACAAAATGACCAGTGCTTACTTAACGTCCATATGAATTGTTAACAAAATAAAACCATCAAAGTTATTTTGTCATGTCAAGCTGATTAGTTAATTAGCGAACAGTTAGTGCTAATTGATCTGCCAAGATTGAACTAAAACGTCCTCCTCTAAACTCTAAGCATAAACCTTTGTGATTCTACTACTGACGTTTTTGTCGTCCAAACTGCTTGAAGTATATCTTGTACTTTTATCACCCTTGTTTTGAGTCTTTACAAGTCAATTAAGGTGAAGTGACATTACGTATTCGATATTAAGTATTGACAGAAATTTAGCTGATGAATTAATAGCTTCCACTTCAATGGCCCTAAACAATTAATCTAAGCAAAGGCCAAAAAATTCGGGAATTATCTAAAATAATGTGATTTCGAATGGGTTTCACTTTACAGTGAAATGTGTTATAAACTTATTTCAAACGTGAACCAATAAAATTACAGTCTAATAGTATGGATGTTCTATTGAGGAAGTCACCCAACGGCGTCACAAGACAAGCCCTCACATGGAATCCTGAAAGTCAAAGGAGAAGAGGAAGACCAAAGAACACATTAAGCCGAGAAATAGAGATAGACATGAGAAGAATGAACAAAAACTGGATAGAACTAGAAAGAAAAGGCCCAGGACAGAGTGTGTTGGAGGATGCTGGTCGGCGGCCTATACTCCATTGGGAGTAACAGGCGTAAGTAAGTAAGTAAGTAAGTTAGTTAGTTAGTTAGTTAGTTAGTTAGTAAGTAAGTATGAGTGTTCTAGTTCTTTAACATTGTCAGCAGCTAACGTCTTTTTGGCCCCATAACTGGTAAATATAAAATGATAAACTTATTTTGAATATTATTCAGACGAAATTGTTCATTCTGAAAAGTACCCGGTAATTATTGAAATGGAAATTCATAAAGGACAAATTATGACAACGATTAAATCTTTTTAACGTTTGTTCCTTTAGAAGTGTATATTTAACTTTTTTTTACTTCAGTATTTAAAGTTTCCTTTTCCCTATCTCAAACAATTGATCTTGTCTTGTTCATTGTGCTGACATGATGAATGACAAATGTTATACACCCATGCTAGGTGTTATGTTATGTAAAAAGACCTGATTTTTGCATTTTTTGTAAACCAATATATAATGGTATATTTTACGTAGGGTTTCATTATGACATCAATCATATAAACGTATACTTAAACAAATATATATCACCAGTTTATTATTACCGATTGCTTCTGAAACATGCTCAAGTCGTTCTCTACAATCACTTGTCCATATTGTAAAAGGTTGACTTGGTGGTGGACGTATAATTACAGGTTTTGGTGGTCGATTTTTAAGCACCCTCCTAAAAACAAAAAGTTTAACATTACACACACAAAAATACATTTAACCAATAAGATTTTCACAGTGAAAAAGGAGCATCATATCACATCTCTTGTGCTGTTTATTGTTGTTATTAGAGGATGAGCTGATAAATGAATAGCTTTTTCTTCACTATCTACCAAAAATTTGATGTATGGTAGTGCAGGAGTAATTTTAAAAGAGATTAAGAATGATTAAACCAACAAATGGAATCATTAAATGAAGAAATTGTTAGTTTGTTTGAGTCATGTTGATGGAGGCACACTACTCGCTTGGAGTACATATGGATTTTTTAGTGATGGTTGAAGGCATTAAAGAACATTAATCAAAATCAGTCCAAGTGACACAAATACACTTATTTCTTATCTTTCCTTAGATCCCAAGTTTTGAAATCATCGCAAATCTTTCTATCCTGAAAATTCATTCTTTCGTGCCGAATCATACCGTTTGTAATTAGTACTTTATACTCCTGATGCTATTACTACGCTTTGTACTTTAGCTTTTGTTTTGATAATTTGATCCTACTATGCTAATGCAGTATGGCACACAAACCGATGCACAGATCTTGCAAGTTCTGTTATACTTATGGCTGTCGAAATGGTTCGTCACACAGACGTTCAAGTTAATGTGAATACCAAACAAAAAAGGTATTACATCAACAATCAGATAATTTCCGTAAATATTTCAAAAATTATGAAATTCTATTTATGATCTAAGTGGGATCATACTGGTAAAATATGAGACTGATTATATTAAGGATTGATGTTAATCAGTCTATTAATAGTGTAAATCTAGTGAGAAAATGTAAATTTTCAGATATGCTCCTCTTCGGATAATAAACGTTATTTGACTAAAAATAATGGCAAAATAATTCAAAGTTAATAAAAACTATATGGATGGATGTAATATCGGACTTCTTAATCTAAAACGTTACTATTGAATTGACCACTCTTATTTTGTTTCCCGTTTTCTAACTTATTTTTACGTTGAGCTGTAGATCTAACAAACCTGGATTTGTGGACTATGAAACTCTGGAGATGCGTAAAAGTACTGCGCTTGCTTGATGCCTGAGACGTAGTGGGATAAATTTTGTGCAAAAGCCTGGATATAAACTTCTGGATTTTTCCATCCTAAAAAATACCGGTAGTCTGATTCTAGTGCCTAGAGTCCAATTCAATAACAAAATATTACTCCCAACGATTACTCAACCAGCCATGCAGATTAAGAGGACTAAGAGTAAATAGGAAGTTATTTCACCGAACATTAAATGAATATTTACATAAGTCATTTATTTACCTATACAGCAATGAACTTATCACTACATGAATGTGTAAGCGATGACCTTGGTTAGTGAACAGTTCTCTTACAAAAGCTTGTATGTACTTGCATCTCATACACATTATCCAATCAAGCAGTAGCATGTGAGCTGTTAGGCTTTGAAGTGGTTTTTGATATGTCTAGGCTTCGCATGCTTATCATTCGAGTTTGTTTATTACCAGTAATACCACGTAAAAGTCAATTTTCTGATGGACTGAGTTCCTAGTTGCTGTATTTCCAAAACAAACATCAGTAATAACTTGCATTTTTCATCACAATGAGGAAAAAATACAAATAAAATAATCACGAGTTTTAAATATGTAAATCATGGAGCAGAAACGAATTACTTTTCAACTACCCGGTACAAACTGCAAGTCATCTTCAATTATATAGTTCTCTCATATTGATACCTATATATTAGATATTAAATAATTTCATTTTTACGTCCTTTACACACAACTGCCATTCTACAGCTACACGGCAGCTGATAACATGATGTTGGAATAAATATTTGATTCTGAAGAAGTCAGTGATTATTTATTCTGTGCAAAAAATTATTGACGTTCTGAAACTGCAAATCGTCTCTCAAATTAGGTACCGTTTTAAGTCTTTCCCAGTGATTCTGGCCACACCACTAGCCAAAAGAGCTCAGCCATGCGTCCACATCAGATCGTGTTTCAGTATGCTACAAGACGTATCTCCTTCTATGACTAATTAGCTCAGATATTATACGCTACGAAGCATCTGATTATGATTCAAATATACCTCTCTACTCGATCGCTCTAGACTTCTGCTTTTATTGGTTTAGTGATCATTTCATTAAAAGAGACCTAAACATTAGTATTGTAAAGTCCTGGGTCTTTTCGACCTGTCTTGACCTACTAATCTACATCCATTTCTCTTTTTATTTCTTATCTGTTTAACTTTTCCCCTCTCTTTATCTGGTTCATTTTCATGCCCCGTTATAGAGTTTGTAGACCTGAGTAGGTTTACCTTGATAATGGTTTCTGCTATGACATATGCGTGATCCATTTTTAGGTTATGAATCAATATTCAAAACGGTTTTGTCGTAAAAAGATTTTATAAACACATATAGGTCAATTTCATCATTCGGAAAAGTTGTTTTATTTAGCGAAACAAATCTAACTCTGACGTGAATCTTAGAAGTGACGTCGCAATAGTTTATCAAATTATATACTAATACACCTAGTATTTCTCAGTCTTTTCCTTCAACAGACGGTACAGGGACTTATATGTTTAAAGACATGGCATAATATGATTTAATGGTAGATACATGCGTTCACACGCTTTTCGTATGCCAAATTAACTAAATATTTATCACGCTATGGTTTAAGAGGCAAACATCAAAAATCGATGACGCATATTAGCTTTGAAGGAATAAGACTTTAGTATTTTATGTAAGCAATCTACTTTGATCTATCGATGAGCCATAACTCTTGTCTAGAGAAAAGCAAATTAGTTTTACGTTTGGTATGACACAAAACCATATGATCTAAAATAAAAATCCAATAGTAATCAAACATGATGGAGTGTTAATAAACTCAAAAGCCCACTTTGATAAATGCTTTTTTGTCTTATTAGAATAAATTCCTGATATACTTATAAACGCATGTTTCCCAGTTTCCAGATCATGAGATTTTGATGTTTTCTCAAACGTCACGAGAAAATTCACAGTTTTCCTTGACGTTTGAAGAAATATTGATGAGATATTAGGGAAAACATGAAATTCCTCCATAGCTGACAATTTTTCCCCAAAATCGACAAATTATGTTTAGAAATGTTGAAAAACAGAAATCCTAACAGTGAACACGCCTTCGAAAAACAAACACGTATTTGATCGTACTTTGTTTTATTTAATGTTTCTAGCTGTATCAAAGCCTCAGCGTTGGACTTCCACCAATGAATATGCTGGTCATAGTTTGCTTTTAGCCTGAAATCTAGGTCATCGTTTGGAGCCTCTGGGTCGATATATTCAATCTTTCAGATACACTGACGTTTAAATTTCTAACTTACTGTATGTCTTAGACTAGAAAGAGTATGATGTGTGCAAAGTTTATTCCAAGGATCTTCTAAACGAGCCAAATGAGGTGGAAGATTGAATACTTTGTGCTTCACTAAAGTCAGATCTGTTGACAGACATACCTCCTTTTTTGGCAAACGCGTAAAATTATCATCATTTTCTAGTGTAATTGGTGGGTGGGGATTTCGTCCAGATGGACACATAATCACCTTAAAAATTTGAAAATATAATAACTCTTGTTGTCATGGGCAAGGGTTAAAACAATAATACGTAGCATGGAACAGGATTTTACGAATACTGTTTCCAGTGCTTAACTTTGTTCTCTTAACAAACTCTGCCACTATGAAGATATGTGTTTTATTATTTGTTACTTAAGTGACAAGATAGCATGTCGTGCTAAGTAAATCCACAAAATAAATAGTTCTGTAAGTCCTCAGTATTGATACCAACCTCGTTCGTTTTACTGGCCACACCCTAGCTGTAAGGTCTCGGTCACGCATCCGCACCAAATAACGAGTGTGTACGGTGTGCTACACGTTCCTTCCAACTACTAGCCAGCTTACATTAAATGCTTCTCAACATATCAACATCTTTCCATATATACCTTCGAATCCTTTCATATCTGACTTTGATTTGACTGAGTTAGTTTATTTCGATTATATAGGTCTTATGTGTAGAGGTATTGTTAAACTTTGATTACCTCTGGTATTTCCAGTGGTGATCATGACTTTATATGGTACACCAAACAGTAATCAATGGGTGTGTTTCTTGTTGCAACATTAGATGAATTTTTATATATAATTATATCGTTTCTATATTTTCGAATTTTTTTCGCTCATTTGTACATTTTATTTCCATAATCACAAAACAGACAACCAAGCTGTTTCAGATTAGGACTCCTTCGTCTCCCACTTTCCAGCTCGCTCCATTCTGGCGCAATAACGTCAAAACAGACACATGTGCACGATTCCCCACAGTATTGAAGACACCACCGCTTGATTTCAGCAGGCATGTCTTGTATGCTTAGCTGTAATGATTCTGAAGCTAAGGCACTCTAAAGAAGGTTATTCTTAAACGCCGAAACCTGGCCGATCAACAAAGGTTAAGTTAGCTCTTCAACAACATCGAGTTGCAACACGGGTCAGCAACAGAAATGCTGCTATTTATGCGGGAGGTCATTGTTCAACGGATGTTTGAAGAGGGCCTGTTTAGACAACTCCTCTTGTCTGATCATCCTCAACAGGTGCATACGACTCCTGTCTCATTCCGAAGTTACGCCATAGACAAATCGGTTGCGTCTGCCCACCAGATTCTGAAGATCACCAGAACCCTCAACACTGAGGTTTAATCCGTGAAAGAAAGGCCTCAAACCGCGCAAAGTTACGTTTCAGATCGCTGTCATGCTCTCGTTTCATAAATATTTATCGCAATCACAGACGCTCCTAAGTTCCTCAAAGAAGCTGGTCTCATAGAGGAACGGTCTCTAAACCACAATAAGTGTTAAGTGTAACGTTAAAAAACGCTGAAGATATTTCAACGGTATTTCGTTGAACAGTATCGACATTTAAGTGTCTCTTCTCCTTGACTTTTATTTAAACGCTTATTCAGGTCTCTTTAACCACACGTGTTCTTCAGTTTTCTTTGTTGGAGCTCTTGTTATTTCATCTTGGTTAAAGACTTACTCTTTGTTACTTATTTTACTGTTGGATGCCGCCTGGACATTGACAATAAGGTCATGTTTGACTAGACTTAAAGTCGCAGCGTGGTCTACAGTATGGATGTTAACCTTCAAGTGTTTGCCTAGAAAGATTGTTGGGACACTTGCAAACAGATATCTGAACCCATCTTGTTGGGAATAATGTTATTGATCCCCAGGTATTCTTTTTTGTTGTTTAGAACGTCGGCTTGTGTAATATAAACCGTTGACTGTACAAATCAATCTGTACGGTTTTAGGTATTCCGTGATTTTCATATAATTTATTATAATTCACTTAAAAACGCTTTGTACACTATACATAAGAACATAGAGTGGCCTTCGCTTCGCTAGTTCTACATTCAGATCGAACATTGGTAGTCCGTTTACTGCAATAAGTCTTCGGGAAACTGTAGAAAACTCTTCAGTTCACCACGCTTCAAAAGATCCGACATGAAAAGCCTTCCGGAAAACTTAGAAGCTGTCACGAGTTAGTAGCAACCGTAACTGGTGGGCATAACCATCCGTCATACATCACTGTTGCCATGACGAAAGTTTGCGAACCGAGTGTTTCTTCTGTAAATCCTAACGATGGTCTGCATAAACAGGTCTTCGACTTACAGGCGGCAAATGGAAAACTGATTACCACATATGGTAAGCGATGTGTTTATCTTAATATGGGTTTACGTAAACCCATCCACTAGGTTTTCGTTGTTTATGTTTCTATGTCAATTATTGGTGTAAATTTGCTGCAAAACCATAATCTACTCATCGACATGTGCAAACTGAGGTCAGTTTATGTATATATTAAACTATCTGTGGGTGTACCTTCATTTTCTGGCTGTAGATTGTCACCAGCCATTGTTAAGCACATAATCGACCGATACCACCAATGAATGGTTTGAACTGTACCAAACGCGACCGACGTTACCGTGCGTCTCTAGCCATAACGGCGAAGAGGGAAATACATTCATTACAGTTAAGGAACTTAATTCAAAAGCAACCATGTTCATAGACCAGGACATTAAAACACCAATTAGTATTGCGGTAGGCACATCCGACTCGGCAATCGGAGGAGTATTGAAACAATAGGTAAACAGCACATGGCAATCTTTGTTATTTTCTTCGAGATGGTTGCAAGACACTGGATTGAGGTATATCACATTCGGTAAGAGACTACTAGTCATGTATTGTGTTGTGCGGAAGGCCGAGAATTCACTCTTTACACTGACCACAAACCTCTTAACCTTTCTTTGAGCTCATCTCCAGACAAGTATTTCCCTGGCGAGAAAAAGAAACTTCACTATGTGACACATTTACAGGTAGGGATCGTCCAATTGTGCAGAAATATTATCGACGCAATGGCTTCAATACGTTGTACAAGCTTTTTCACGCATGTGTTCATGAAACCAACAAGATCATGGCAGGACGGTTTCGCCGGCCTATTATGAATAAAGACGTGAGGGAGTGGGACACGCTTCAGTGTAAGCTGCCAGAAATCTAGGATGATTAAGCACACAAATGTCCCTTGAGCCCTTTTACAACTCTCGATGCTCGCTCGAACATGCCAATCTTCATTTAATAGGATCCTAGCTAGATTCAAATGGATACTCTTACTCTAAATGTGTGTAGACCGTTTCATACGATAACCATAAGCAGTACCCATCAAGGACATGGCTGATGGAACGGTGGCTCGTGCCTTCATCGGACGATGGGTAGCAAACTCTGACTGCCCTTCAACTATCATTATAGACCGTGGACGCTAGTTCAAATCTGGGCTTTTCCGCTGTCTTACTACACTTCAAGAACCTACTTGATTCAGAATGACCAACTACCACCCACAAGCTAACGTATTGATAAAATGATTTCATTGCTGATCGAAAACTTAACTCTCAGCTACAAACTTTTTGCAACGGACTGACTTCTTCCTTTCGTTTTACTCGGTATTCACAATGCAGTAAAAGCTGACTTGGATACACTGCAACATAACTCATTGAGGGAACGACACTCCGACTTTCAGGAGTACCATATCATCGATAAGAACGAAACCAACGACATCATGAGCATCGATCGTCATAAGACCACGAATGTAGAAGAAGACCCTGACAATGTTGATTTTCTTCTGGTATGCTCAAACAACTCTAGACATGCAGTGACGATACCACACACGATTAACAACAATGACGAAAAAAATTCTGTTGTATCTGACACTCGGCTCAAAACAACGCGTTCTGGAATAAGGGTTAGTTCTCCAGAACAATTAACCGATTACTGCATGTAGAACACTGCAAAACATTTTGTTTTATCCCGTTTGTTTGCAATGTTGTTTCGAAAAACCGAAAAATGAAACGACGTTTTTTCTAATATGCTCATATATGAGCCTGTATTTTTTTCTACAAAAATTCGAGAAACCATTATGCACGACTAGTTTTGTGCGATATTCCATGTTGTAGCACGCTTTTTGGTCTTATGCATGTACAAGTGCATTTTGGCCAGCTCAGATTAAATGATTCTCAACATATCAACATCTTTCCAAATATGCATTCAAATCCTTTCATATCTGACTTCTGATTTGACTGAGTTAGTTTATTTCGATTATATAGATTTTATGTGCAGAGGTGTTGTTTAACTCCGAATACCAGTAGCTTTTTTAAAAGTTTATTTCTCTGAAGATTGTCTACATCAATAGATGCATATATCATTGAACCAATTAAACGATGCATACCTTTCAAACATTCTAAAAAGCTTTGAAAACACGAAACTTGTATAGAAACCTTAATGGTTAACTCCAGTCCACCACTCAATAATCAAACACAGTGTAAGTCAGTTTCACGCACATAATGTAACTCAGTCAAATACGAGATGTGTTATTTAGCAAAATAATGCAACTTTAAATGCTTAATTGTAAACTGTGTCGAAAATAACTCTTCAAAATGCTTTGTCCAACCCCTGAGTGGACAGTAAATTTTACGACTTGACACTAGTTTTACACGACCACATGTGATGTCATCGCACTCAGAATTAATCATATCCGACACCATCACAAGATGTTGTAATTCAGCCTTTCTGATCTAATAGTCGGCGGAATAAATACTGTACCCTAACAAGTGGTATCACTTTCGTCACTGATTACATTTAGAGTGAGTGTTTTTTTACGGAAAATCACACTTAAATAACTATTATGTCATCTGCCTACTTCTACCCCGATTAGAAACTAAATATTTGGTGATATTTCATGAAACCTCTTTACTGCTTCATGACATGAAAACACCGGGTTATTTGTTTATATTGAGTCATCTAAAAAATATTGGAGGTTATGTGCTCTTCAAACTGGACCGCGCATGACCTTCAGCTCAGTCGACCTCAAGTCCTTCCTAATTTCTTTGAAAAACGCCATTGAAACATGGTTTGTAATATAAATGTTTTATTATTCCGAAACAAATAGTTCAGAATACGATATAATTCCTCATATAGATGAAGGAAATCATAAACCTTTATCCGTTTGTGATGATGCTTTTGGGATATGTAAGTGTACAACAACCATCATCTTTGGCGAATACGAATCAAATACATCAGAACCTGTTTCTGACGGTACGTGAAACTTTTGCTAGTCGTGTGTTTTTCGTAGTGACATGAGGAACTATTTCCTGTATCGAACTATTGATCACACATGATTGTGTATTGGTTATCTGAGTCGTGACATGTACTCAACATAACCGAAATTCGAATAATGAGATCAAAACACTACAAAAAGACTTGTTTACAATTTTGGTGGCGACGTGGCTATCGAATACTTCTTGACATACAAATACCGCCTTTCCGAACCGTGCTATCAATGATGATATTTTTCATTATCATGAGTACTACGTTATTTCAATCTTGTTTGCTATATATCTCTATAACTTCGCGTTACCGTTGGAGCATGGAAATCTGGACTAGCATATCTATGCTAGGCTTCAGGTTGAAGTTGGCCGACTGAAGTAGTCTGAATTCAGACACATGATAGACCAATTCATATAGGGATTGATTCAACTCGTCAAGTCCATTGTATTGTCAGGATAAGCATACACTGTCTTTCACTAATCATTTTGATACGACGATAGAATTAAAAATTGACTTACAAAGACGCATGTATGCATACGTTTCCCTACTATGATAGGGGGATAAAAACTTATTGAAGTGGTTTACAGAAATACGCTTACATGTTACATCAGTTACAAAAACCGATATCTCATGACTACTGAGCGCTTAAATGTTCCTGTTTCACTAGACGACTGTTTTTTTTGTGGTGACAAAACGAGTCAATCTAAGACCTTGATTTTACTAATCTACTGTCTGATATTGGTAATTAACCCAGGTTCGCGTTTAACTATTACATCATCGGTCTTAAAGAAAGCAAACCTAGTACCCCTGGTGGTACATAACCTGTTTCTTGGGATCATGAGTAACTGTATTTTCGGTGTTAGGAACTGACCTGTAGCCCACTATGAAGGGTTTTCCTACATAACTCTGAACAGCCTGTTTGACTGTAGTGTATCTACCAAGTACTTTGCTTATTATGTCTCGTATAAAATTCAAAAGGAATAGTTGAGTAAGAATCTAAAGATTTATATCTTCATCAATGTGGTTCAATGAGTCGGTATCACAGACAAGGCATTCAGTACTTTAACACCATTCATATTTAGTGCGAAAAAATATCAGACCTTCTCTACAACTCTGTGAAACCACTGTGTGATTTCGGATTTAGGTCTAGGGGTCAGGGCAAATTGCTTTCTCACACTACAGGCCCTAAACAAGGCAGGAGTAACCTACATTCTACTGCTCTTCAGAGTAAGACATCGTCTAAGATGCATATTCTCTTTAAGTGTTTAAAGAAATGTGTCAGCTAGGACCCAAAGCCAAAATGACAATGATAATAATAGATTTTTTTGATCGCTTAGACGATAATTTCAGTCATAAGTTTATCAACTTTTTCCCTCTCGAAATGCTCTCACTTGGTCACGCGTATATAGCATCTGTCATGGAAGTCCTACTCCCTGTTTTCTCTCAAACGGGGTGTTGTTTACAAAATTCAGAGGACGAAAAGCGAATATCCGGCGCTTTAACCGGCTAGGTAGATATGGAGGGTCCTTCTAGGGGGTTGGGAAACGCTGATTCCAAACCAATAATGTACATGGGCTCCAGGATCTTAAGGAAACAAATGGCATGTAAACCCGTTGTTGGTCACCGGTTACCACGATCTTCTTTTTGTACATTACTACCATTGAAGTGACTACTTTATGAATTTGGTGTCCATCTTGTGCTAATAAGGTATGGCAACTTAGACCGATGCATATATACGTCTAGTCCTACGTTGCATCCGACTGACTGACCGGTTATCATTGGACTGGGTCTTTTAATGTTGCTCCACTGCCTTGTGGCTTGGACTCCTGGACCAAAGGCTCGGAAAGTGGCCTTCTAGGAAAACCACGTACTTCGGTTTGGGTGCCTGGGCAGCACCCCCTCTGCATACATTTGATGGTAACTACTTTGTGTAGTGCATATATATTTGTTGCCTCCTTATAACAATGTTTATTTGTTCAAATAAATAAAATTTTCTAAATCAATTATGTTCTATACATGACCTATGTGAGTCAAAAGGTTTTGTTGGCTTATTTTTAGGTCTGCTGAATTATCTTCTGTTAGTATCTCCTAACACAACAACATTCTGGAACTTTAAGCGAAAAGCTCTATTAAACAACGAATTATCAGTCAATCCAGAACTAAGGTTCACTCAATTGATTCTAAACAAGTATCCTCGCTCATACGAAACTATATTTCAACGGTAATTCTGCTAATCCGTCAAATTATTCTTCTAATATAATTATCAATAAATAGTCAGTGGATTATTCACCGTTACAGTTATCTAAATGATCACGAATTTCTATTATCTGAATTGAAGTTATGTGATAAATTAGCGGACAAATATCGTTGTAATTATGGTTTATGGCAATATCGTCGGTTTTTACTATTACATCAACAAAATCCTGAGGTTAATTGTTCATTCCTATTTTCCCTTCGTAATTACTGTTATAGTTTTTTTTATCCACTAGCTCCACAACTTCAATCCATCTTTTGGTCACAAGACTACTGTTTTAAGTCTGCCACTCAATATTAACCGTGTATTAAATGACAATAATTAACTGGTTTCCATATTTTCATAACATTTTCCTCATTGATATATTTGACTGAAACAGTAATGAAAAACGTAAAAGAATAAGTCGTAGGTATTTGTTTCATGGTTCCTTTTCACCTTATTACAATCTAAAAACAAAGATTGACCGATTCAACATTTTTAAGCTGTCACTCACATTATGGTGAATTAATCTAATCTGTAAAATTCATCGTTCTCTCTTTTATGGATGGTAAATTATCAGAACAGACTGGATAGGACACTTCATTTTCAACTATTGTGTAGTAGATTTGTACTCAGTTCTATGTACTTCGGTTTAAAAACACTGAATAACATTTCTAACTGTCGTTCAAGTGGTATACATATAAATGTTTTTTCCAGCCTCATTTGTTTCGTTTTCGAGACATAGTTGTCATGTTTAGCTTTCAATTTCTATCTCCTCTTTGCATAATTATTACCTTGTCAATTTGGAACAGTAGCTCAATTGTTTGAGACTTTCTATTTTCGGCCTCTAATCTTCGTGTTCTAACCCCGCTCCACTTATTTCGGTTTCAATAACCAACATTCTCACTTAAAGTGTGGTTGAAAGCCAAATACTTTTGTTAATTTCCTCTTTCCTTGTGCCAAAATAAGGTGTGACAACTTGGGCTGGGACACATCACTGTAGGTGGTCTTGTACATTGAGTATGACTCACTGACGACAAACCGACTGGCTACAAATATCCTCTCTTTTTGTTTCTTTTTTTGCTATTCAATAGACGTATAAGATAGAATTGGATAATTTAGATGTTTGGTTATCAAAACACCCAACTGATATAAGTGGTTGGAGTTATTTGGAAAGTGTCCTTGATGGATTAGTGGGTCAATCTATGGTTGTCGCATTATCTCCAACGCCAGATGATCAAAAATTGCAATTGGAAAACTCAATAAAGATTATTCAAAGTTATTTTGAAAAAGTACATGACATTCTAGAGCTTTATCCTGAACGAGAATGTGTATGGATGTTTCGGTGAGTTATACACACATAAATGTTTACTTTCACATTTGGACTGTTTTTACTTATTGCTCGAGAATCCATGTTCCGCCATCATTTGAAACATTCACCTACAGTCTACCTCTCCCCGAATCCTCTGATATAGCCAAGGGTAAGGAAAGTTCGCCCTCGTAATATCCTCATACACCGACGTGTTTGTAGCTTTTGTCAAGGAAGCCTTGCCGGCCCCATATACAGGGAGTGCTTTTAACAAAGTGAGGTGCTTATGCTTGCTTAATATATACAGGAGGTCCACCTAGAACAGCTGGCAAACCTTGATTGGAAATCAAGCGTTCATGAGTGTCATGGTTTCTCGTATTACGCCCCAGCTACTCTTACTGCTTGGTAATCTTGGATACTACTTCACTCGACAGGTTCCCAAATCATAACACGGTTGAACAGGAACGTAATTATATTTCAAATAACAAGGGTGGATGAAAGTCAAAATCACAATAAGAAAAATCTTAGGATATTTAAACTTTTACATAAGGAGACTTCAGTCTTCTCCAAATATCCGATAGAGTTGATCGGTTAAGAAGTAGCAATCCCGTTGATTTAATTCATTATTTCTTTCAACATCCGCATGATCGTTCATGCTTTCATCAACTACTTAGAACATATCTCTTATCTTATTGGAAAAAAGTACTAGTATGGTAGTTCGAATACTTTTCTCCTATGTATCTGTCATTTGGAAAAATGAAAGGAGATTACCATAGAATTTGTTATGAATTTAAAAAAAAGAACAAGGCCGTATGCCAAAATGTTGTAGTCTTATGTCCGGCTTTTTATCATGTGATTTATCCACCAATCGAAATGCGACTTGTCTAATCTTAACACCGTGCCAAATCAATGACATTCGACCAGTATGAGCAGTCTAATGTCCTTATTGGTCCCTTATCCGCCTAGCCCTTCCAATTGAGTCCTAAAACACCATTTGCAGCTTCTGGTATACGAATCATTTATTTCAAGCATACTCGGTTTATATACCAGACAGACAGACCGCATCACACCATAGAATAGAAAATAATATTTGTACAAGATCAAATCAAATGTGGCTGTGAACGTGGGAGACAATAATCAATAAACTGAATATAATTTCGGGACAGTAAATCGTGTAATAATAATCCATAGGTCAAAATGAAGCCTATAATAAGATGAATATAGATATACATCATCTAATTACTCAATAGTTAAACAATAAGAATATATATAGAATAATAGTCCGTTAATAGGTCCTGGAAGTTACCTGTACTTATATCTTCACTAGGATATAACAAAATTCATAAATCAAACCTCTAACAACACTCAAGACCACATAAATCAGATTAGTTTTACTGATACAAAGAGATATCACAGAAGCAAGATTAGTCATAAACATTTATGGGTGAATATGAATGCCATACAGATTTTTTTTAACATTCATTAGTAAAATGCTCATAAGAACCGTAATTCTGTTACAATATTAAGTATTTATTGCTGAGAAATGTTTGCTCCGATCAGGCATATAGAAAGTATGATGAGACTATAATTTATGGACGACCTTTGAGCGATGCTAAAGTGACCTTGAGAGTCCCTACCTACTTAATGGTGCGGTATGGTCTACTTATATCCATATAAGTAGTATATGGTGATTGTCAGACATAGAATGTATTTTGGCAAAAGATCGATATGGAAAGAAAAGGAATGAAGCGCGATCGGTATGAAAATGCATGAACAATAAAATCAGAGAAGACGGATTAATATTGGCAGAAGAAACAGTTAAGATTGAGACAATTGTTATTTTGCAAATTAACTGTTCACTGTATGGTTATCAGAATTTTGTGAGATAGTCTGTAATTTTTGCTTAAATACATTTGACTGTCCCCACCAGTGTTCTGTTCAGTACACTAGGGCTAAATGAGGGTTATAAATCAGTTTGAGGAATAAGGATTGTAATTCACAGTTGATGTTTAGGGTTAGGAATTAGATTTACGATTTTTCACCTCAAACTGATATCAGCTAAAATACCGAGACACTATTCTGCCAAATGGGTGGGTGAATTTCATGCCAAAATCCAAGACCTGTTATCCTGAATCTGATTGGTTCGTACATAAAGCATAGTCTCGCCAAAAATATTAAATAAAGCATCCATTATTAATATCATACTGAATTTTTCTATTACAGAAGACGATTGATTACATTCTGGATCCAATTAAATCAATACCAATCTTCATACAATTCCAATGAAGGCATTGTAAAATTACTTAGTCCAGTGGAACCTTTACTTCCTAAAACATTAGATATTATTACAAAATTAGAATCATCTAAGATCTATTCTACAGGATTTTCTTTCAATGAATTTCTTAGTTGGTTATATACAAATAATCTATGCAAAGAACCATCATCATTGAAGTGGATTGATTTACTTTCTTGGAGATATTTATTTTGGTTATCAGAATATTTAACAAGTTTACTTAAAAATTTATAATTGATGATCGGTTAAAACATTGACGAATTTTGTATTTAACTTTTGCTACTTATAATTTATAAGTAGTATGATTTTTAGTTGTAAAGTTTTGAATGATTGTTTCTTGATTTAATGCATCTTGCATTGTGAGTCAGTGTTAGTATAGTTAACCTATTTTGTAATACTTATGTGTTTCCTATAATTTCTTTACACTGTTTTAATTTTTTTTGACATAAATTGCTGTTTTCAGTGTTTATTTACTGTTTTTCTTCTGTTTTATTGTAATGAATGGTTGGAAGTGTTCTTTCTTCTAATATATCTTATCAACAAATGGAAAAAAGGCGTACTTTTTCTAATCTAAGCCATACAAATGAGGTGAACTTGTTAGAATTACGAGTAAACTAGGCTACGAAAAGTTTTGAGGGTTACCATTTTAATGATACGCTCGTGTTGTTAACCTACACGTATTACATATATTTGAAACGACAGTGTTAATTCCACCAACTGGGACTTGTGTCAGTTTCTTTTGGTGATGGAGTAAGGTGGGGTGCTAAAACCTTAAAATATGTTGTTTTGGTGTCAACATTTATACCTATGGTTATGAATTACAACTTGTTAGTAAACTGTTATTTATTCTGATTATGTGTAGGCAACTTACACTTGTCTCGTTGGATAACCTTGAACATCATGCAATGATACTCTAACAGACTGATGCTGTAGTATGGATTAAAAAATGACGATTAGCTGGTATAATAAATTATTATCTCCAATGACAATTAATTTGAATTTTTATACAGCACTTACCCTTAGAGTTATAAATGCAGCTGTTAAGTTATGGACTGTTCGTTTGACCCATACAGGTAAATGTAGACTATTTGACTGAACTGGTAAAAATCCAAATTAACGTCTTTCAAGAATCATTTATACCGTATCACAATTTGATATCGTAATACTGAGTGGAAGATTGGAGTCTCTTACGCATGTTAGAACCACTTTTCGAGTAATGATAAAGTTGAGTGTAGCAGTATGTTTTATGGCTTTTGATGGAGTTTTAATCACTGAGCTGGATGGTTTGGTCGTGGAACTTTCATCGTCCTTCTGAACGACATCATCAACACAAACTTCGAGTAGAAGTGAAATGTTTCAATTTCTCCACATGTGATTCACATTTTGTCCAGTGCAGCTTTCATACTTTGTCGGAGGAAGTCTGATGCCGCCATTTAACATGTGACTTACTAAGTCAATGCCGCCATTAAACAAGTGACTTACTCAGAGGCGCATACTCATGAGGTAATACATGGCAAATCCATATTGATATTAAGAAAAATAGTGAAACATAATCTTGAGCTATACATAATCACCTATCCTCTATTTAGAATACTATCGATGAAATGACAAATTAATGTTGTTACA
>NC_031501.1:1090742-1126241 GCF_000237925.1 Schistosoma mansoni | reverse complement strand
TGATGATGTCGTTCAGAAGGACGATGAAAGCTCCACGACCAAACCATCTAGCTCAAACAACAAAATTCCATCAAAATCACCCACCTGAGCTACAAATCTTCTCCAACATGTTTTATGGCTTTTTAAAACTTCTTCAACTAAGGTGGTAAAGACACGGGTTATACGAACATGCCCAGTCTAATGTACAATCCTATATTTGTATAATGCCAAGCTAGAAAACTATTGATGGATATTAAATCAAAACTTGAGATCAATATACGATTGTCTTTGAATTGTCAAGGATCTTCTGATTTGAATATGTGAAATAATCGTATTCTATGTTTGATGACATCAGATTTCACTGCCCACTACCACCCATCTCCAAATTTTTTCAATCTCTATATCCACTTTATGAGTTCAGTTACTTCAGCATTAATAATGCTCACAATCAAACTGTAGTTTATAGTAACTCTCAATGGTCTACGCTGATTCTTTTGTTTTTGTCCACCATCATTCGAAACAACAGAAAAATCTACGATATACCTTCTGTTATTCAGAATTAAAAATTCACCAAATACAACTAGGTTATCTGTGACATGAAGCTGAATAACGGGTACAATGTATATTTCTATCAGATTCTGTATTGTTTATTTATGATTGATTAAACATGGAAACAGCAGTTTTATGGTGTATCTAGTGCTTCCAGATTTTCCATGGTGGTGTAGCTTCAATTGACTCACGCTTTCAACTTTGAAAAATACTATATCTCCACAAAACCCCTTCTGATAATTAGTATCTAAATGTCATATAAATGAAGCTAACAACTATACCATACAAACCTGTTCATTAATTCCTTTATTCTATTCAATGCAAATTCTATTCAATTCAAACAAACAATACTAAGTGAATTTAAACTTCACCCTATTGCACAAGCAAGTGGCTATCAGGATTCAGTAGCTAAGTGGATAACGTGATTACGTTTGAAGCCAAAGGTACTAGGTTCGAGTCCCAGAGTGAACATTAACTCTGGGATGCAGATACATCCAGTTGACGAGTCCCAAATAGGACGAAACGCGCGTCAAACTGGATTCCACTGCTAGCCACTATCCATCTTTGTTTATAATGCTTGTGAATTAAGGTTATATCGAGGCAATACACACAGTATGCACATATGCCAATAGGAGACTGACCAGTTGCAGTCCTAAAAACATCAATGGGAAGATTCAAACAAACAATACTAATCATGATCTCTTTCACTAACTATCAGCAATAATGGGTTGTTTTTCTTTCTTTTTCATAAATATATTTAACATTCATTTGAAGCAACCGACCATTATGACACTATTGTTTAAATTCATTATATGAGTTATCAGAGATTATTCTTTAACCATGTGATAACTATATAAATGCGATATACATTATTGATACTTACTATCTTTTATTAACTTCTCTTATCGATACAGAAAGTGCTCATAATGATAGAACAAACGATTAAGTTAGTATACACAGTGTTTCTTACAATTATACCAGTAATAAGTAATAACAAATATACATTAATACTAATCATTTATCACCAAGATCATTTGAGTCGATTAGTTTTGCTATATTTTGTTGTTTGTGTGGAGAAATAAGGTTGCAATAGTGATACATGTCCCCAAATACCCTGGTACAGTCGAGGGTGAAGAGAGTCCGATCTTCCTCTCCAAATGCTCGCACAAGGCCACGCTTATACGGCTACTACCAGGGAAGTCCTACTAACTGCCTTCTCGCGGTGGGGGTATTGTTTACAAAACTGAGAGGACGAAAAGCGGACGTCATAGCGCTTTAATTGGGTAGGTGGATATAGATGATCCACCTAGGGGAGTTGGAAAATCCTGATTCCAAACCAATAGTGCACATGGGCTGGCTCCAGGATCCTGAGGGAACGAAGAGTGTATGAACCTATTGTTGGTCACCAGCTACTGTAGGACTGGATCTCTTAACGTTGCTCCACTGCTTTGTGCCTTGAACTTCTGGATCAAAGGCTCGGAAAGTGACCTTCTAGGAAAATCAGGTACTTCGGTCTCGCTCCATGTAAATCTGATGGTAACTACTTTGTGTGGTGCTTATATATTTTGTGCCTCCTTGTAAGAATGTTTATGTGTTTAAATAAGTAAAATATATGAACTAAATGAAAAATATTCTTTTCAGTAACTTTTTATCAATCTTTACAGTTATTAGTTTCAAGTGATTATTCCAAATTTTCGGGTAGTAGTAGTAGTAATAATAGTAGCTGTGACTTGTAGCATCCATCCACGTGGAGTGTGAAATAATAATCTACTGCTGAAAATGAAAAATAGCTGCACAATATCGTCAGTTTAATTGACGTTAGACATGTACATCATAAGATTCTGATTTAGTCGTCTTGAAGTTAAGAACTCACCACAAGACTATATGTTCTAAGTTCAGTCGTGGATGGCCAATGCTAAGGAGTCCCAGTATTTTGAGCCCGGACTACGATATTATCTTCAAAACCATCAAGATCAGTAATAATCTGATCTATAATTGACTGGGATATCTCAGGTGAAACATTTCATCTAAACGGTAAGAACTTGTAATTGAACATCCCAAATGGTGTATTAATAGTAGTTAGTTCACTCGAATCTTCATCCAGTAGAGTTTGTAAATATCAACCTTTTAGGCTTACTTTAGAGAAGTATTTTTTTCCGTCTCTTCAGCTGTACAACTTTGTTTTAATAGGCGATTACTAAGTGTCAGATAGAAGTCACTACAAATTCTAGGTATTTTTCCATAGGCCTTTAATGAACTTGTAATGGGAGTAGCCTAAATGAAATCATTATCTTTTTTGCCCAACCAGATTAACTAACCTTTTTTACAGCCTCTCTTAAACCATATAGAATCAGTCTCCGTCTCAAAAAAATGTACTTTCCCTTTATCTCGAAATGTACAAATTGAATTTTCATAATTCCCATGACCATCAAGCGTTTCCATAGCTGATGTTTAATCAATGAGTAACTAGCAAAAAAACTATTGCATGAAGAAATGCAAACCGCCGGTAATCTAAGGCCCATTAATCTAATCATAGATGAACTGTACTCACTAACAAGGAAAGAAACATTAAACACAACTCCCCTCTTCTTTTTCTTAATTAAGTATCAACTGTATCAATAATCCGTAACTGATGGCCATTAATATCGATAGTTACATTACTGGTGTAGTAAACAAGAACATGAGTGGGGACAATCGAATGTATTTAAGCACAAATTGCAGACTATCTCACTAAATTCTGATAACCATACGGTAAACAGTGAATTTGCAAAATAACAATTGTCTCAATCTTCACTGTTCCTTCTGTAAATATTAGTTCATCTTCTCTGATTTCATTGTTCATGCATTTTCCTACCTACTGCGCTTCATTCCTGTTCGTTCCTTCTCGATCTTCTGCCAAAATACATTCTATGTCTGACAATCACCATATACTACTTATATGGATACAAGTAGACCACACTATACTGGTAGGTAACATGACTGTCAAGAAGCATAAAAATTTCTAACCATGATCATTTATTGGTTAGTAGGCTCGTATTGTTGAAATGTTCCATGCCTGAATCAATCAATCGATCGATCATCCAGCCCCCAAATGCCCTGGTACGGCCGAGAGTGGGGAGAGTCTGCTCTCCCTCTCCAAACGCTCTCACATGACCACGCGTAAATAGCCTCTACCAGGGAAATCCTACTCACTGCATTCTCGTGGTATTATTGTTGTTTACGAAATTGGGAGGACGAAAGGCGAATGTCCGGCACCTTAACCGGGTTGGTGGACATGGAAAGTCCACCCACGGGAGTTGGAAAACCTTGATTCCAAACCAATGGTGCGCATGGGCTGGCTCCAGTATCCTGAGGGAACAAATGGCGTATGAACCAATCGTTAGTCACCGGATACCATGAGACTGCATCTCCTCACGATGCCCCACTGCCTTGTGGATCAAATCTTTAGGTCAAAGGCTCCGAGTGTGGTCCCCTAAGAAAACCACCTGGGCAGTATCACATCCCTCACACAAATCAAATGAGATTTTTGCGGCGCATATGTATCTGGTGCTTCCTTGTACCAATATTTATGTGTTTAAATAAATAAATAAACGATCATCCAGTACTAACCAGTTTCTAATAGTTATCTAGTTGAAATCATTCCATGGTATGATCTATCTTCAAAATTAAAGTTTCCATAAACCATTACATACTACTTATCATCCATAATGTCTATCTATTGGAAAGTCAACAACACCAAGTGTTATACAAAAATCAAAACTTATGAAGTAAACATAATTTACATAATTCATTACATCAAATTGAAATGAGAAATTAAGATATTTACCATACTGATTTGCATATATATACACATTCTGGATTAATCATAATGAGATTGAAATAGAGATAAGAATCCAAAAATGTGATTAACAATAGTACAGTAGGAGTGTAGTCAGTCATCCATAGATATATCTGTGCATGATGATGATGATGATGATGATGTTGTTTTCCATATATATTTAACAAAAACACTTTCAATGTTAATGACATCCAAACTAAATCAAAATGGTGATGGTGACGAAATAGGTTGAATTAATTTTAAATTAATAAGATTCTATTTAATAGTTGAATTGATGAATCAAAGAAGGCTAGAATCACTATGGAAAACCTGGATGGTAGTTTCGTTCTAGTATGAGACGCATCTACGATGCCGCCCGTTGTAGTCGAACCCAAGGCCTGTCGGTAACGCGCGCGGACGCTTAACCTCCAGACTACTGAGCCGGTGTTAATGTCTAACTTCGAATTCCTAGAGCGGGTTCATGGATACGTATTGCTAAGGAGTCTCATACTAGGACGAGACGGCCGTCGAGTGCTTCCATGTTTTTCAAGGTGGCCTAGCTCTAATCGACTCATGAATGCAACTATTACAATACTAAAATCTCTACAAAACCCCCTTTTGATAAAATTCTATTCGATAGGACAGTAATAGTGTAGTTAATCATCCATAGAATTTAATTTTTCACACCTTGTGTTCTATCTTATTATACATAGATATATCTGTACAGCATGATGATGATGATGATGTTATTTTCCATAAATTAAACAAAAACAAAAACACTTTCAATGTTAATGACATCCAAACTATAAGTTAAATCAAAATGGTGGTGGTGACTAAATTGGGTTGAATTAATTTTAAATTAATAAGATTCTATTTAATAGTTGAATTGATGAATCAAATAAGGCTAGATTAGTATGGAATGCCTAGATGGTCGATTTGTTCTATTATGAGACTCCTTAGAAGTATGCATCAACGATCCCGCCCGCGGGAGTCGAACGCAGGACTTGTCAGTAACGCATGCGGACGCTTAACCTCCAGACTACTGATCAGGTATCCAATAGTGTTAATGTCTAACTTATATGTCAGTAAGAGGTCATGGAGATTTTCGAATTGCATTGAAATTATGCAGTGCTCTAACTTAAACCACGGTTGAACACTTGAGAGCACTGAACGGCTCATTCGTGCTATATATATATATATATATATATATATATATATATACATCCAGTTGACGAGTCCCAAATAGGACGAAGTGCCGCGCGTCCTGGATTCCACTGCTAGACACTATCCATCTTTGCTTATATAGCTTGTGACTTCAGACAATATCGAGGCAGTCCACACAGTATGCACATATGCCAATAAGAGACTGATCGATTGCAGTCCTAAATGTCAATGGGAAGATTTAACCAAACAATACCAAGTGAATTTAATGTTACCCTCAATTCATTAAGTAATCATTTTAATTTGGAATCATTTATATAAAAAGTGGTTCACTATGTAATTCAGTAATATCTTTAAAGTTTTGCCTACAAATAACTAAAATAGTAAAGACTTAATAGAAGTGTCTGTTCCCGTGTTCTAAACTATATCGTCAAAATGAAGACAAATAAACAGTGGGATAGATTTTGACCTGTAGTAAAATGACAAGCTTATACAATAAATATATATAAGTCTAGTTTAATGTAAACTGGTTTGGAGTAACCCCCTTTGCTGATATTTCGGTTGACAAGTCCGAAATAGAACGGAACGCTCATTTTGGATTCCAATACTAACTACATCCTATCTATTTCTATAAGTAATTATAAGTCCTTTGAAACAAAGGCTATTAGGAGATATACATTCAATATGTCATTCACTCGTTAAAATAAATTTGATATCAGACTCTTAAGCCTTAATACCGTTGGATGCCGGCGCTTGAGCGCGAGACTGACAGGTCCTGGGTTCGAATCTCGCGAGGCGGGATTGTGGATACACATTGCTGAGGAGTCCCACAGTAGGACGAAACAGCTGTCCAGTGCTTCCGGGTTTACCAAGGTGGTCTAACTTCAATTGACTCATGATTTCAACTATATAAAATTACTAAAATTTCCACAAAAACCCCTTCTAACAATACCAAATCATCTATCACAGATTTTTTGAATCCACTTTAATCAAAGGAATAAATCTGAAACTTGGATATTAAGAGATTTTTCAGTATCAGATTCATTCTATAAAAAAAATAGTTTTGTTTTATCCCTAATCTTATCGTTTTAAGGAATCGATTCAAGTTAAGTAAGAGTACGTCACTTATGTCTGATATACTTACTTACTTACGCCTGTTACTCCCAATGGAGCATAGACCGCCGACCAGCATACTCTAACCCAGTCTGTCATGGACCTTCTTTTCTAGTTCTATCCAGTTGTTGCTCATTCTTATGTATGTCTCCATTTCTCGGCTTAATGTGTTCTTTGGTCTTCCTCTTCTCCTGTGGCCTTCACGATTTCATGTGAGGGCTTGTCCTGTGACACAATTGGGTGACTTCCTCAACGTGTGTCCTATCCACTTCCAGCGCTTCTTCCTGATTTCTTCCTCCGCTGGAATCTGGTTTGTTGTCTCCGCCTGTAGCTCCTTCGGGTGCTACTGACGGTCCCAAGCCCGGGTAAAAGAGGAGGGTTGGGCATGGGGTTAGCGACCCCATCCCATAGAAACTAACTCGCTAAAAAACGCTAACCAGAAAAATTATGTCTAATATACTGGATGAAAATCATACTATAATGAATAGACATAAAAGTGAATCCTAAATCAGTGGCACTGTAATCGCTTGAAAACCTGAAGAACTTAGATTTATTCATGCATATGAAGGACAAGCCTGACAGGTCTATTTATTAGCCTTAAAGAAGGGTCAACATTTTCCAGAATATCTCAGTGTTACCGTTTCTGTCTATGCTATTGGCTGATGAAGGTTCATATCTGAAGCGGTGTATCAAAGTTTCTACAAGTTTGAAGACATTTCTTACTGATGAGGTGTAGTACTTTCTGTAAATCGAACTGAGTAATATGCCAGGATGTTTGGGATGCGTTTCTCCCCATCCAAATGTAGATTGTTACTCCAGGACTGGCCTGCGTCAACACCTGAACTAAGGATAGGGAGTGAAGTAGTCGAACGCGTCGATAACCTCACTTATCCTGGAAGACTGATCAGCCCTAATTGGTTGGTGTTTGATGAAATCTCAGCACGGATTCTAAAAGCTCGTTTAGCTTTTGTCAACTTACGTCACCTATGGCGAAGACGAGATATCCGTCTATCAATTAAAGGACGAGTATACTGCGCATCAGTTCGCTCTGTTCTATTTTACGGCTGCGAAACATGGCCATTAAGAATAGAGGATACTCGTAAGTTAATAGTATTTGACCACAAATGTCTTAGAAATATTGCTCGCATCTGCTGGGATCACCGGGTAAGTAATAGTGAGGTTAGACACAGGGTATTAGGGAATGATGGTCAATCAGCTGATGAGGTAGTGAATCTTCATCGACTGAGATAGTTGGGCCAAGTGTTACGTATATCTGAATACCAATTACCACGACGCGCTATGCTGACTAGTATTGGCGATGGTTGGAAGAGAGTTAGGGTTGGCCAAACTAAAACGTGGCATCGGAGCTTGAAGTCACTAACTTCTAGTCTGAGCCATGTTGGCAGATGCAAACTACTTGGTTGGGGTCCGCGCGACCATCTTAACCAATGGTTGGAGACTCTAAGTGACATGGCTCAGAATCGATCACAATGGCGTAGGTGTATACACTCTTTATCTTCCCTTAAACCTTGAAATTAAAATTCCTTCATAACTTTCTTCCTTCCTATACTATATCTTTATATACAATCTTGCCTTTACATATTACCACCACTAAATTAACTACTTCTATGAATTCGGTGTTCATCTTGTTGTGTTAACAAGGTATGGCAACTTGGACCGATGCATAAATGTGCCTGGTCCTACATTGTAGCTGACTGACTGCGCAAACTACTTACGTTAAGTAATCTGCACCTCTATCTAGATGTCACATTTTAAATTAGTCAATAGAATTCAATCAGTGTTAATGACTAAAGATCACATGGCATTAATTATTAAACAGTAATCAATTCATTTAGATCATTTGTAATTACTTGTTTCATTATGTTACACTTTTTCAATCTCAGCACTTTAAAATCGATTCTAAAATGGTTATGACGATTCCATTTCAAAATAAAATGTAAGATTATTAACATCTTACTTCCAACTTCCGCATTATTCAGTTGGTGGTTTTTCAATGAACGGGAACTTATATGGGGAAAACTAATTTGACGTATAATGCAAAATCAAACAGAGGAGTTCGTACATCTTATTTTCGTTGTCCTTCACATACTTCATTATTCCCTTAATTCTGTTGTTATCTTAACATTTCTCTTCATTTCAGTCTTTTGCTACCAGACATTCCACTTTTAATTGATGCTACATACTACTTATATCTGTTGATATCAGTAGCATACACTACAGTTCTACCGTATTCGAGAGATGCTCAAAAGAAGTAGTTTGAAGTATGTAATATTGTACTAATAAACATTTGGTAACGTAGTATAATTACTATATGGTTAGGTTATGAAAAGTTGAGTATTTCGATTAATCTTTTGAACATGTTAAAGCATGAACTTATTGGCATAGAGATAGAATAAGTCATACATTGATATGAATCATTAAAATGTCAATGAAAATGAATATATTCTATGATTCAATGTTATCGGTAGAGTCACTTATCACAAGTTGAAAATCAACAAGTAACATCCATGATCACAATTTCAATTCATCATCATGTGAGGTAAATTATGAAGGGCTGAACTTGAAGATTATATTATCGGTTAGTTAGAATTAATATAGAGCCCCTCACGAAAGTGCTTTACTAAGTTTATTTTTTTTTATTTATTTAAACACATAAATATTGATACAAGGGGTCGCCAGATATATGCGCCACACAAATCTCATTTGATTTATGTGAGGGATGTGATACTGCTCAAGTGCCCAAACTAAATCAAGTGATTTTCTTAGGGGGCCACACCTGGAGCCTTTGACCTAAAGGTCTGATTCACAAGGTAGTGGAGCATCGTGAGGAGATGCAGTCCCATGGTAGCAGGTGACCAACAATTGATTCATACGTCATTTGTTCACTCAGGCTACTGGAGCCAGCCCTTGTGTACCATTGGTTTGAAATCAGGGTTTTCCAACTCCCCTAGGTGGACTCACCGTGTCCACCAACCCGGTTGAAGCGCCGGACATTCGCTTTTCGCCCTCTCGATTTCGTAAACAACACCCCCGTTACGAGAAGGCAGTGAGTAGCACTTCCATGGCAGAGGCTATATACGCGTGGCCATGTGAGAGCATTTGGAGAAGGAGAACGGACTCTCCCCACTCTCGGCCGTACGAGGTCATTTGGGGGCGCTTTACTAAATAAGCATAATTAGACTGAAAATTTACGAGTCCATATGATAAAAATAGCATTGATAGGGAGAAAAAAGAAGATTTGGAACGCATATTTCAAGCAGAAATAAAAAGGTATGTATGATGAAATGCTGAAACTAGTGGAAAATGAAATGCAAATATATACTATTTGAGTTATGGCCACCTAAATTCTCCAACCATTGGTCACTGTAATGGACCCTATAAAGGATCCTAATCAATCAGTCTGTATCCATTAACAAAACTCAGTCAAACAGTAAGTAATTTTATGAACTGATCCCATATCTCGTTTTGGACACCTCTAGCTTTCTGCTGACGTGATTTGAATGACTAACCATTTGAATCCTAATTAAATTATGTGAATATTAATTACGCTAAATTCTTCCAAGTTATATTTCAGTATGAAGATGTTGTAGAGTCAAATAATCCTTCAATACAGTCAGCTTAGCAACTTCACCCCTACCTACAAGCAATCATACAGAATATTATTTCCTAGTAACATCTTTTTTTTATTTCATTAGCAGTCTGTAGATTTAACACATATAATTTGAATACATTGTTTAGATGAATTTCATGTTACTGTCATGAGATTCTGACATATCAAGTTATCGTCAAATCAATGTATAAAAGGTTTCAAAGTTAAGCGATCGGTATTTTAGTGAAGCGTGCATTACTACACCATAGATAAAAGGGAACCAAGTGATCAGTTTGTAGATGGCGTCGAGTCTCGATTGACTATGATCACCACTAAAATAAGATTACGCGCCCAAAAACAACTTGGTTCCTTTGATAACTCGTAAACCAGAAGGCTTTAACTGATCCAGATAGAGTATATTTATTTGCGATCTCGTGGTATCGAATGAATACCGAAACGCGCCAAAGATTACAGGAAAGAAGAGCAGAGCGTAAGAATGTTCGAACCAACAAGATGGACAGCGGAACAAGAAGTGATTTTGATACAGTTAAACAACAACAAGCACAGTAAAACAATCACTGGTACAATTGGTTATAATAATAATTGTTTCCATTATACCAATTGCGTTCTCGTCGAGAAAGGCAGGTCACTACAAGTTCGTAAATAATTAATATTAACCTGAGAAAAGTGAATCCTACAACAATAGCCTATGCGCCAAATGAAAGATCACAATAAGGAGAATATAAGGATAAAATAATCCATATTCTTCATAATTATGTAATAAAAATGTAAACAAAAGTTCTTCATAAGATAATTCCACGAGTTACAACCTCCTTATAATTTGTCTCTTTATCGCACCTACTTATGCAGCTGCGTTCAAAAACATGTTTGCTGTAAAAGATACTAAAACTGAAATAATGTAAAGATATAAAAGCCTTATTAGAATGATACAATTCCTATTTTCATCAGTTGAACAATGAAGATTTAATATAGTTCAACAGAATAGACCAACAACCAAGCAACAGGACAGTGTAACCGAAAACCTCTTTCACATATTCAGCTTACAAAAGACCAAACGATCAAATTTTTAAATCTATATCATTTGTAAAAGACTAGGTCAATTCTAAGATCGGTTACAAATGCAAAGTTCAAATATAATCATGATTATTCATAAAGATCAAGTTGAAAAGGTCAATGAAAGAGATATTGAACTTATGATTTGTAACACTAAAAAAACGAGGTTGACTAATCAATTAATATGTTATATTCAACAAGTTTATTGGTAGTTGATTGATTTTTAGACATAATATATGAAATATGTTACTAAATATAAGAAATTGACAGTAATACTGATCGGCACTAGATCTTAGTGAGTATTCAATTGTTCTGCCTTTAGGAATGGGCTAACAACTGTTTATTAAGTTGCCTAAATATTACCAGCCATTTTAATCAAGTGCGTAGTATCGGCATGAAGTGTATAGCTACTCAGCAAACAGCTTGGCTGATATTCAATTTAACTCCAATATGAGTGTCTTGTGAAACTAATACAGTGTCATGAGAAAGCTAAGTACTAAATAGTATTTGCTCTAACTATTCAAATCACTTTGGGCTTCTGCTAACGATCAACAGTAACATCTCAATCTTGAACACCAGCCTCGTTTTCATTAAATATTATGTAAAGACATTTTTGTAAACCAATGGTTCAGGTAATATTGTTAGAAGCGCATGATCGACCGAAGTACAAACGGATAGAAAAGTTCAGTTATGGTGTTGGATATTTTGGCTAGAAGTGTAAAAGCCTGAGTATTGGAAATTAACTGAACCATGAATTAACATTTTAAGCTTTTTGGGCGATGAGATGGTCTTCCTTCCACATAATTTTATTCACACTGCTGTGTATTCAAAGTAATCTTGATGTAAAATCTCTTTTGCCGCGGAAAAATTGATGATGTTTAGACTAGTTAAAACGTATATAAATTGTGTTTTCCTAAGTACGAATTATTCCTAATCGTAAATAATTTGTTTTCCTTAGAGATTCTAGGGGCTCAGTGAAACGAAGTATTTGTTGCCGACTGATATTGCCAGTAAAAGTTTGTCTTTATTATCCTGAAAATTCACGCGATTATGTTACTAGGCAAACAACAAACCTAAAGCACATTATAAACCTTAGTGAGAAACAGCAAAGATACTAAACAAAGTTGGATAAAAACACCAGTTTAAGTCAAGCTTGTGGATAAAAAATTACTAAAAGCTGGAAATCTTATCTGTTTTCACAGAATTAATGTCTGACTAAATATAGACGAATGGAATATGACACTGTCAACACTGAAAGTTAACAAAGAGACGAAAACTTTATTTGACACAAGGACTACTTAGGACATCACTACTCTAATTTACTCTCACGATAATTCTCGATAGAAAACTGATATTTCCATCACCATGTAAAATTGCAGTCTTCTTAATTGTAGCACCTTAAATCTCACACGGAAAGACGTTTTATGAAACAAGTGTTAATTTAATGTTATATCACTTGTATAATAAATCCAATTTGCATAAACATCAATATAACTGATAATAAATTTTACTATAATTCTCAAAGTCGTAAGTTGCCGATTGTTCAGATAGATTGTCTACCTTGTTGGTCATGTTTTTTTACGCTTTCATCCTTCTGATATTTCAGTAAATAGTTGAACAAAAATCTGTTACATGTTTCTTGGACTTAGATATTAAACAGTTACACGCTTACATAACATTCTTAACTAGATGCGGATAAACACTAATTTTTATCAAATAACTATCTGAGACAGGATAAGTGCAGTTTACTAAGTAGAAATGGGGATAAAAAATGAAACAAAAATCTCGTAGCTAAGGAAATAAAAGTGCTTTACTTGGTCAAAATCAAATAAAATCGAATATTTTCGTACTTTGCCGACTTAGTTCTTATTTTTACAACTCAATACCAAGTACATAATTTTGAATTTGGCTCTCAATAATACTTGAACTGTAAAGGCTATCGATACTATCCGGTTGCCCAAACTAAAGCAAGTGGATCGGGGTAAGAACCTGCAAATCGATGGCTGAAACCTGAACATCTTAACCACTGAGCCAGCACTCAAATAAAACAAATTGAACGAATATCCTGTGAAAGATAATCAAGTAAGTAGCTAAATATAACTTCAATTTAATTTGTATCCAGAACTTTTCGATAAATAAGTGGAAAAAACACTGATACACTTTTATACATATTTGATTAGCAAGTACAGAATAATTGTTAACATCTTTGGCAAAATGATGTTTGTGGTGATGGTCATTCAAAAAGTTTGTTGGATGTAGACTGAAGATAAATGAAATACGACATACGAATTAAGTTATAACAACATGTGTGATTTACACTATGAAAATCTTTATTATTTTAAGGAGATTAAAAATAAATTAAAATGAATACTAAAAATCAAGACCTTACACATATACAATACGAACTAAACTGTAAGTAAACGAACAAAAAATTACAAAAAGAACGAATTATCACAGTCCAGACGGACAAAAACAACATATTTATTGCACTATTATAAAAAGTGTAATGCATTTTTACACGAGATCATCTAATCTAACATACGAATCAGCATGGATCATGAATACTGTTTGTAGGAATTGAACAAAACCTTTTTCGAGAATCAGTAATTGAGTTAAGTTTGGAAGTTGTAGGTGATGTTACCATGACCACTGTCTCATCAGTTACCGATAAACTTGACACGAGAAAACAATCTCGTTTACTGGGATCACAGTCAGCTATGATTTCAGGTAGTCTGTAATCGAGATTTAAAAAAGCAATAACTTGTTAAGTTGGTGCAATAAGATGTATAATATACTCCATGAATCTTGAAAAAATCACTAACTCTGTGCACTAATCCCAACAAACTTAACTTAAATGCTAATGGCGCTATTTGGTTTTCCAATCCAAAATCAACTAATTCGAAATCGAAGGTTTTGTTCAATGTATTTGAATGCCCATCTAAATATGAATGTGTAGCACAATCTGAAAACCCTAATCAAATAACATGCAAGACAACATCTTTTTTTAAGATATATGATTGCACAAAAGTTAATGTAGAATGAACTGCTAGTAGAAATCTGAAAATTTGTCAGAAACTACTTGAAATATATATTTATTGACTAAAGGTATTGAACTAAAGGTATATCAAAGATTGAGCATTCCCCTACCTTCCTAAAAGAAGAAAAAGAAGGGAAGAAACTTAAGTAAATAGTAAGGCAGGAATTTTACCTCGTACAAATGGATAATAAGTGCTGATCAAGAAAAAGTTTAAAGTATATACTTTAACTGTACCTGCTCTTTTCTAAACAGCGGGAGGCAGCCTCCTTAGCCTTTTCAACCCTTTCCGACAGTTCTTTAAAATAAATGCTAGCAGAAGCTATTTGTGGAGTGTCTTCATTACTAAACCCAGATTTCTTTTTGACTGTAGACAACTCTATTGAATTATGGTGTATAAAACCACTAGATTCAGACTGAAACTTGACAGGAACTTTCAATGTAGTTATGTTGGAGATGTCAGAGCTCCACAAACGATTAATCCATCGCAACCTTTGTACCTTAGAACACTAGTAAGCGAAATATGTTTCTTACTGTTGTCCCAAATTGTACTGCGATTGACACGAGAGTATCTCCAGGTTTGACGTTGTAGATTTTATAAGGATTTTGTGAAGTATTCGTAGATTCTAGAGTCCCGTATTGTCTTTTAGGTCCACAGGACAAGATAGATGACCCTTCAGACATAAGACATAAGACTATTTAACAGATTTTCGAGTGTAGCGGAGACCTTGAGAACAACATGAAGTAGGTGATTTAAAGAATCTATGTGGGCGATACGCATATCGAGCGGAAATTCGGATTTAAACAGTTTTAAATAGTTTTCAGAGAGAAAAGTCGATAGCCTTTTATATGCCACTGATGGATAGGCAGTACTCATATGTCACTTGCAACGTGAGAAAATGGGACCATAGCTGGGTTTAAAGTAACTGGTACTATGTTAAACCAACATAGGTTATTCTGGCTTCTGGAGAGACCAGTTTGATCATTCTTCTCAAATAATATTTAACCTTCCCACTTATTTGTTTATTATTCCTGACTGCTTTATATATGATCGTATGTGTGTTAATTGCTTTCCCTATTCATTGCATGTCTGTATTTATTTTTGTCTGACTACAAATATCGAGTAACACTTTTTTAAATCGAGGTTGCCCAATTGCCTTCTCCACCTTGCGTCGCTTTTTTCGTTTCTCATCACTCTCTTCACTTCATTTCTTTGATTGTCTGTCCGGACCAATGAGTTTATGAAATATATGTATTTAAAATCCATTCTCGTTGTTGGCTTATTTTATTCCATCACTCTCTAAAGCGAATTTAGTCAGTGATCATATACGAGGGTTGATGGCATAAATGCTTAACTGGGCTCAGATATAAAGCAGTTAACGGTTTTCGCTTCTTGAGTCGTGGAATGAGATAATGGGGTTCTATGGGTATGTTTGAATTCGGGGTCACTTGGAGTACTTATTGTGTTGCATGCTACTATCCTGTTGCCTCCTGTCCTCCAGTAGACCGATCGGAATAATTATCAGTATCGGTACTTATCCTTGACTCCACGACCCACTCTATTTTCCTTATATGTACGTTGCCCAAGAGATTTCTAACTTTTTTAAAGGAGATCACAAAGGAAATTGTGAACCTAGAGGTGAAACCATGTGCATGCTTTCATAAGTTCTGTGTACGATTCCGAGGTAGAAGTAATAGATCATTTTCGTAAGAAGATAAAAGTCGCACTCGATTTGGCTCTATTCTCAATGAAGTTTGAGCTGCTTTCTAAACTGTATGTGGTTAATAGCCTTTTATAACGCTCTGTGGAGACAAGTGAGAGGGAATTATCTCGAGGAAATAAAGTGGTTTGTGCTTCATTGGTGAAATTTAAGCGATTTGAGATTTTGGCAAGTTTAATTCTTATCTATTTTCCACCATCCGTTTCCCAATTTTTGTTATGTTATGCATTTATGAATCCTCTTCGTTTCTTACGAACCTCCACACATTCATGTTATCAGCCTAAGTTAGAGCCGCTGATATGCTTTTATTTAGAAGATCATCAACAAGAATCAAAGGGAGTAGTAGGGCCTTCTCAACTAGAAGCTGGTCACGTAATTTTGGGAGGCTCAGTCAATGAAACCATCCAACTTCTCCTCATCTCATTGTGTCGATAACATGTTTAGTCGAGCCTATACTTTTGACGGCTTCCATGAGATTCTTGCAAAATCGATCACTAAGGGTCAAACTTTCCTCAATGTGATTTGAGAATGGGATGTTAATGACTACGTATAGGAGTATCCGTTCAGACGCTTAGTGTGGTAGTGGTAGTGTTGCGTATATATTGGCCGTCTCACCTGTTTTCCGTAACTTTGTATACACATTTTTGAACAGTGTTAAATCAAGACACGAGCCAAGTATTTAGTTATGACTTATCATTATAATTTTGTTGATTATTTTGTACACAGTCCTATGAATACTTGTGAACTTTTGTCGGTGTACACAAAATTTTATGAAAGTTTATGCGTGCTTGTCTGATTACCCTATAACACCAATGGTAGATACTTTATTCCTTGTTCAAGACATCTTTTATATTCACGTATGATGAATCATATTTCTTTTTCATTCATCAATGCACACCTTATCATTTTTATTCGTCTTCCCGTTTTTCCAGCTAAAGAATAAGAATCTTTAAAACAAAACTTGTTGAACAGCGCTTTCATTCTAAATTTTACTGTTATTTCACCAGAGGGACAAGTAATCGCGAAAATACTTGGATCGATCAATAGTACGAAGTAATACGAACAAGTTAGTAATAAGAATCTCCGAGATAAAGACTACTAAAGTGAAACTGATGGGGTAGTCTCTTTTGTGTGTTATTACCTGCGAGAGGACAACTTATTCGCCCAACCAAGTGCTTCATACGGGGGCTGCTAACGTATATATTTACTTCACCTCCTGTTGGTATTTCTCGTAACTTCTGAATACTGTCATATATTGGACGATCACTTCATAGTCCGTGACATCAGGGGAAAAAAGGTTTTAACTAGCGTTATGATCCTCAGTTCGAGCCTAAAACGCATGCTTTTGAGCTCTACTACTTTCTTCCTTAGTTAGTTTACATATTTGTTCAGACTCAGCTGTTTGCCGCCTTTCACGTTGTTTTTATATGGAGGCAGCCGTTTGCGGGGCTTTAAACAGGTTTTAGTTCGTAGAAGGTTGACCACGCTGTCAGTAGCTATGGTGTTTGGTGCAGTTCGTGATTTCCTACGTGATTGTGCGGTGAGCTACATCCGAGTAATGGCTCAGTCGGTTGAGTCCTCGGCTATTTCTGTATTAGATCAACTAGTGGTTGTGAGTACAGATGCTTTCAATACAAGTAGAGCCTTATGTTTCACTTTCGTTGATCAGGTTAGTGTATTTTTACTACAATGCAAACACAAATTTCAGAAGCACAGACATGGTCGACTTAACATGAACCATTATCACTGAAATGTCTCAAAGAGAGTGAACCCAGCTTCTAGAAAACTGGATCCGAAAGATGAGTATCGGATTCTAACTAAGGACAAGCACGTAATAGAATTATCGTTTTGTATTCTTCTAATGCAGAAATCAATATTTCTGAACGACCTGTTTTGAGTCGAATTTATTCCTATTTTTTTCTTTTCACACCAGTATTATAAGAAATTAGAATCTTTGCTGGGTAGTTGTAATTAGTTATTAATGACATACTCAATTTTGGTGTCAAAGTGGTATGACCGGTAATATACTATTCTAAGAAGTGCTTTGAAAGTTTTACTTTTGGGTCTTTTACAAACAACTCTAGCTTTAAGTGTTTCAGCAAGCAATTTCATGTGATATCAACAACGTTTCCACATGTTACGTGTGTTTTGAGTATATAGACTCTGTAGTTAAAGCAATTAAGAAGAGAGGCTGACCGAGGCAGTTGAACCAACCAAACAGTGTTTCAGCCTCCATTTGACAAAGGTAGCTTTTCAGGCTATTATGGTCTCCACCAGCAAAAAAGGACGCAGTTGCTGACCAAAATGTAGGTTTAAGAGATGGGCTTGTTGCTATCAATTATAATCCAGCTCAAGCGCTTCGGAAAACGTAAACTTCTGTGACGAAATTTCAAATGAAGATATATGACTCGTTTTTCGCATTATTTCTAAAAGTGAATTCAGTTTCAAATTGATGAAAGTAGAGTGCGATATACTTGTTTGATTTTCGACTTCTGATGTATCAGTCAGCATGTTAAGTAAAGTCCGGTATGATCTGCATTCGCCATACCAAAAAATTCCTCTTTGAGTCTGAGTATACCCACGTTAGGATGAACCCAACTTTTGAAAATGTAGGGTTGGGCTCTTTCTAGTAGTCTTGACACACTGGTCACTTTGCTGTTTAGGAGGTAGTTCGTTGCAAGTATGAAGACTTTGATCTTCCGAAAATATCTACAAGGCAGTGACTTTTCATCGTGATAGTAATGCAAGTAGATACTGGCTCATAATACAATCAGTACCTGCGACTTCAAATAGAGTTTCTTTCGGAAGACTTATTGCCATCAGTTAAATATAGTCCTGTGTGTCCTTACAAAAGGCTTTCACAAACGTGTTAAAGTAGAACTGCCAGTTCGAAACCTGATTTATTCTGATAAACCCGTTTATCTTGTAAATGATGTGCTGTAAATCCATGTAAACTTTGTGTGATTGGTTGAGAGACCGAATGATACCTAATTATCTCAAAGGTGAAATATTAGGTTGCCATAACATTTTCGGGAATGAAAATTGTTATGACTTTAAAGGCCGCTGTGTTATCGCGTGATTTATTCACTAATCGAAATACAACTTATTCAATCTTATCACTGTGCCAAACCAATGACGTTCACCCGGCATGATCATCTTAGAGTCCTTATTGGTGTTTTGTCCGCCTAGCCCGTCGATTTGAGTCCAGAATACCAATAACAGCCTCTACTATGTAAATCATTTATTTAAAGCACACTTCGTTTGCCTACCAACTAAACAGACCACATTACACCATAAAACAGGAAATACACATGATCAAGCCGAAAGTGGCTGTGAACGTGGGAGACTGTAATTAGTAAACTGAGTATAATTTAAGAACAGTAAGTCGTATAATAATAATATACGGGTCAAAATAATGCTTATAATAAGTGGAATTTAGATATACTTAATCTAATTACTGAATAATTATACAATAGGAATATATATAATATTAGTCCATTAATAGTTCTCAGAAATTACCCGTAATTTACTCCTCACTAGGATATAACAAAAATCTAGTTGCAGGGGCAAATAAATCCCCAAAACAAGCAGTTCTGTAAGTCTTTGACGCTGATGCTGGGCTCATTTGTTCACTTGACACATGCGCTTGGTCATTCATTTGCATCACATCACATGTGGCTACGCCGTGCTACGCATTCTTTGCGACTGCTAGCCAGCTTCGACTAAATCCTTCTCAACACATTGACAACCGTCTAAATGTCTTTGAACTCATTCATTCCCGAGTCCTAGACTGACCGAGTTGATATCCTTCAATTATACAGGTGTTACAGACAAAAGAGTTGTTAAACCCTGAATATCTATGGCATCTTTATGATGATTTGAAGAAATCGATGGTCAAAGATTGCAAGTTAGTTAATTCCTACGTTTTGAAAGGAAGCATGAAATTCTACATTTTTCTGAGAAGTTCAGTTGGATTCAAACACTTGACGCTCCTGATACGAGGTATCTGCATACTTTATTATTGTGGGCAGATTTACCCAACAATAGTCTTGATATGTGTATCCCAATACCAGAGTTGGAACCAAATCATTTACCTAACAGTTTTGAGCTGACCAGGTTTTCAGGTCTTGCAATAAGTATTCTTGGCACTTCATCATCCTATGTTACTTGGCCAACAGTAAAAGCAGTATATATAGTACCGTTGTTATCAATATTGAGAGCGTAACTGAAAGGACAACAAATCCTTAGTCGCCAAAACACTACAAGAATAAGAATATGTGATCACCTAAAGAGTACTAGTTAGCAGCTTTTAAAAGTTTACGAACACGCAACGTAGAGTACCGTTTTTGTACTCTATATTTATTTGTTCAGGAAGCGATTGTGGATACAGTGAACGCCATTTAATAATTTCGGAGCTTATTTTGGACTCGTTTGACGGTAGATAAATCTTCAATTCACATCATTCGAAGGTAAAAGGTCCTTTTCTAATTACAAGTTTCTCATAATGCAGGATCAACACACAAATGTTTTTGCTTAAATACATATCATTGACACACTTTAATAGCAGCTCAACAATGAGGCTGGATTTACACAGTACTACGAAAATCTGTGAATTACATAGTTCTTTAAATTTCAGTTTCATTTTGGAAAGGACAGGAGTCTTGATGGCCTATGTTAGTCCTGGCAATGATGGTCTCTCAGTTGATCCAACTTTCTTTTGAAGGAGTCGATGGATGGAGCCTCAACCAGGTGCTGAGGTAATGAATTACACTAGATGATGATTTGATGGGTAAGTCGATAGTCAGCTGACAGTCAATTTGTTCTGTGCTTGTGAACTTGTAACAGCTCAGGTTGGTTGGTTAAGAGTTGACCCCAAACAACCAAGCATATGCTAAAACAGTATTGTTCAAGTATTCATTCACTTCCTTACTTTCTGTAAGCGTTATATTCCCTATTATCTTATATTAAATGTTGAGAGCCTTTGTTTTTCTGAACAGATAATCCCACGCTCAACTGTGACTGCGCGAAGATCGAAATAAAGACCTATTCACTACTTCTCTGGTTTCTTCTATCAATAGCACGAGGGTTACCTTAAGGCACGAAAAACTCTTTTAGAGTATCCTCATAAATTTTGTTTTCGAAAACAAGAAAAATGAGGGCATATGAGATGCAAATTTATCACTAAGCAATTTGAAAACTGTAATCAAGTCGCCTCTGGTTCTTCGATATGACAACGGGAATAGGTTTAGCTTGGACATTCAAGCATCATACGGGAGCTTCGCTTTTCCGGGAATCAGCTCAGTTGCTGTTCTCTGAACCCTTTCCAAGAGCTCACTGTCCTTTTTTAATCGGGGGCTGGCTGCTTGTATGTAGTACTCAAGATTAGGACGCACGAACACTGTATACAAAGTCAAAAATGTCTCAGTGTCGACATGACTAACATATTGACCATAAAGTTCTAAAACCTTCGGTGGCTATTGCACGGCAGGGTGCAGTAGTTTTCAAGTCTAGGCTAACGATGACTCCTCAGTCATCGTGTGTCTGGACAACAGGTAGCTCAGTGTTATTCATTGTGTATTTATCTGTACCTTGATGACCGTTATGCATTACAATACACTTGGAAGTATCCATCAGCAACTGCCAGGCTTGAGACCATTCAGATAATTCCTCCAGGTCGTTTTGGAGTTCTAAGCTATCACCCTCACTTTTTATCGCTCTCTATATTTTGATATCGTCAGCATATAGCAAGACCGATGATGAAAGTAGACGAGGAAGGTCATTTATGTACAAGAGGAATAACACTGGCCTGAAAAACGTACCCTGGTAGACTCCACTAAGCACAGTTTTCCAGCTAGACAACTTGGAGTTGACCCGTACTCACTGTTGACGCCCAACTAGGAAGTCCACATCAATAGATTGCCTCCAACCCCGACATTTCGTAGCTTATATAACAGCTGGTTGTGCGGAATTTTGTCAAAAGACTTGTTGAAATCGATGTAGGCCACGTCTACAAGTAACTTTTGATCCTTAAGGGCGCACCAGCTTTCACGAGCGACTAATAAGTTAGTGAGTCAAGAATAACCTGTTGTAAAATCATGTTGCTTCTCCGAGAGGATCCGGTTTTCATCGAGGTACTTAACCAGCTCCTTCCGAATAATCTTTTCTAAGATTTTAACAACCACACTACTCAGGCTAATGGGTCGGTAATTCTCAGGTTTATGTTTCGTACCTGTTTTGAAGACGGGACTTACTATGGATTTCTTACAGTCTTTTAGTAAACGACCCTGGGTTACGGAAAGATTAAAACATATACTTAAAGGGTTCGCAACAAAGTTAGCTAATTCCTTTAGTAACCTAGGATGAAGTTCATCGGGTCCAGTGGATTTGCCTATGTCAAGCTTATTTAGCAGACCAATGACATCGAGTTCTTTAATGGTCACGCTGTCCAGTATTTGTGCGGAGGGATTTGCATGGACTGGTGGGAAGGGGATTTCTATGGTATATAAATTGCTAAAGTATTTTGAGAATACTTGAACTTTGCCAAAGTCGTCCTCCACTAGTGATGAGGCAGTACTGTCTCCCCATAGTGAAGGGACATTTCTTCTTTTTGTCCTTTGGTTTATATACGAATACGAGCGTTTAGGGCATCCTATGGATTCCCCAACGATTTTCTCTTCGTACAGCTTTCTGGACTTACGGAGGGTCGACGCACAGGTATTCCGAGCTTTTGGATACCGAGATTTCGCCTCATGAGTCCCCAGTAACCTAAGTCTATCCCACATTTTCCTTCTTTCACGGAGAAGGATACGAACCTCCCTGATAAAACATGGTGGAGAGTCTCTCAGCCCCGTAGTTGTAGTCAAAGGTATGTGGGATACGGTGAATTTTAAGCATAAATTTCGAAATACGTCTCAAGTCGTTTCAATTGAGGACTCCGTGTCTTTTGTTCAATCTACTGACGATGCTGAGTGCATGATGTCTTGTATGTTCGCCTTCCAGACATTAGGTCTGGATTGAGCTGACGCGTTCTCGCGATTCACAGTCATATGGAAGTCAAAGGTTAAAACAGTATGATCACTTTTATCTAGGGGTGGCATGTAATCGAGGTTCACTACGTCTTCCTCATAGTGAGTCAATATAATATCTGGTAAGCATGATTCAGAGCACGGGTCGTACCTAGTCGCTTCTTTCATATGATGCACTAGGGCACATTTGATAACCGCATCAACTAGTCCCTGCTCGAAGGAATTATCTGACGATTCAGTAAGCAGATTTCCCCAGTCTACCATGGGTGTATTAAAGCCCCCTAGGATTAGACTTGTCGACAATTTGTAAATATCACTTAAAAAGGTATCTCTCCAAATTGTTAGTTTATTGGGCAAAGAACTAATGAAAGAACTGGCATTTTTGTTCTATCTGTATTTATTTGCAAAATTGAAGTTGTAAATTGCGTATAGTATTTCAAACGCACATACTTTAATCTCTAGGTGGGTCATTTGAACCATTTAGGTCGTGTCTTTTTCAGATGAGGGTTCACCAAGTTATAACTGGTTCATGCAATGGTGATTATTCACATATCGCACAAGCGAAGGTTCGGGGATCTAACTACGTTGTTGGTTTTCTGTTAAAAGCTTGACTTTTTCTTTCAAGGTGTATGCCAGTGGGTGTGATGTAGTTATTTTGAATGAATCCTTTTGTCTCAGTCAGGTGATTTCTGGGTGTGAGTTAGGAAACTCTGTTGTAACAGCTGTTGCTTTTAACCAGCAATATGGAAAGGTTTGATATTTCTTAATATATACCTTTTTCTTAGATTGCCATTGCTAATGCTGATGGAATATTTATTTACGTGCCTCAGGTATGTAAAGGGATTTATATTTACATGGATATGCCTAGAAAAGCTTAAAAAATACCATTCATTTATTTTTATTCTATCATGTGGTAGTTCTTAAGGTTCCATCGACTTGATGAATAAATCATATCACTGTTGCCACGTTCGCTTATGCTATAATAAAGTTATTAGTTACCATCGTTCTTTGTCGGGTTGGCCGAATCCAGACTTTATTTGAGTATCTGTAAAATATCGTATATAAGACTAATCTTAGATGCATTCTCCGCTTGTTCGAAGGACGGTTTACTGTCTGAAATAAGCACTAAATATACAAACTGAAAGAGGAAGTTTGGACTACTCATCGTTCCAATCGCCTCGTCATGAGTCACTTACCGTTCTTTATTTACGTGTCAATTCGGTGCACCCAAGTGAATTAGTTCACGTCTATATAGTCGGTCTTAGTGTATAGTTTTGGGCTGAAATATTCTCTAAGCTTTCCAAATATCAAATAACTTAAAAGATTGGATAATCCATCAATTCCTGCACCAACCAACATCTACTGTACTTCCCCTGATCATAAAACCAGACTTTCGCGGAATAAAAATAAAATATAAGTGGATGTGTAATAAATCATCTGATTCCGATCAGTGTCGCTTAGTCTGAATCCATTAATTATACATATATTTCACAGTCAAAGTATGAAGTCTATACCTTCGTATACCGGTCAAACCAATAATCAATGACTTTATGAACTGATATAGTATCTAAATCCGGTTATATTCAACTCTTTTCACGTTGGTTAATCATCAATGCTAGGCCGAACGGAGAGTGAAGTTGTATGATTTGTCCTAACCACTTCAGTCATTAATGAACTTACATAATAAAACGAGTATATTGTCCGTATATTATTGATTATTAGGGTAAGCCATTCTGAAAGCTACATAATCCTTAGTTGTTACTCGTGAAATACTCACAAATTATTATTATTAATGGGCCTAGATGGAAAGGTTTAAAACTTGTCACAATGAGGCTGATGGAATGGTTATCTGTTTTCCTTTAGACGTTGAACCTAGTATTACTAGGTAATTTTCATCTCCCTACTTCATCTATTCTATTTCAAACGTATTTCTTATGGTTAGTTTCCTATTGTTATTACTCCAACTATTATGTCTTTTGTGTTCATTTAAACTCACGGCTGTCCAAACCAAAATATTTACAGATATTCGAACATATCATTCATCTGTTAAAACTTTAGAACTCTAGCCATTAAACCTCCTGTAATAGATTTTCCGTATGCATATTTAATCCTCTTACCTCGATTTAGGGAAACAGGTAGTACCATTAGGCCCTACATGTAGTGTGGCTCATACCTGTGTATAAGTTAAAAAGAAGACATACCTAAAACAAGTTATTTATTTATTTATTTGAACACATAAATATTGGTACATAGGGGCACCAGATATATATGCGCCGCACAAATCTCATTTGATTTGTGTGAAGGCTGTGATAATGCCCGGGTGCCCAAACCGAAGCAGGTGGTTTTCTTAGAGGGTCACAACTGGAGCCTTCGACCTAAAGGTCTGATCCACAGGGCAGGGGAGCATCGTAAGGAGATGCAGTCCCATGATAGCCGGTCACCAACGATTGATTCATACACCATTTGTTCACTCAGGATACTTGGGCCAGTCCATGTGAACCATTGGTTTGGAATAAAGGTTTTCCAACTCCCCTAGGTTAACCGTTCGTGTCCACCAACCCGGTTAAAGCGCCGGACATTCGCTTTTCGTCCTCTCACTTTCGTGAACAACACCCCTGCCACGAGAAGGTAGTGAGTAGGACTTCCCTGTTAGAGGCTATATATGTGTGGCTATGTGAGAGCATTTCGAGAGAGAGAGCGTACTCTTTCTCGCCACTCTCTGCCGTACCAGGGCATTTGGGGGCACCTAAAGTAAGTAAATATTCTGTCTTCATCAGATGTCTATCTAGGTTCTGATGCCTTAAGACTTTTTGGCCCTAGTGACCAGTAGCTTCCCCCCTTAATATATGCATATATTTGTGAACTTTAAAACCCTATAATTTTCCTCAGGCTTGTTTTACTAAGTTGTATCTAAAATTATTTTCAAGAGAAAAAAATGTCAGTACATACTGGTTGGTCAGAAATGCTTCGTTTGCTCGTATGTTGCATATCTTTACTGACTCCGGCCTGTGGCTTGCTTTTGTACTACCTAATTTTTTTCGAGGCTTTAAAGTACTATGATTGCTTTTAGAGCCAAAAATCTCTTGAAGATTAATTGGTTTGTGTACCTCTGGTTTACATTTAACCTAAAATTAAATTTAGTCTTTCTAATGACTTGCAGATGGGCAAGGCTAGAAAATTGTTCTGTCCGATTCAGCCAATTTAGTTTTTTAAAATTATTATTATTATCTCGAGTTATTTCGAGTGTGGGCCTGACCGTCAGATAAATTCTGCGTTTATCTACAAGGATGTAAAGCTCCGGGACCAGTACCAGTCTCTTTTCGTTTATCGTTTACAAAACTAGTTTACAATTAAGAGTATCATTCATTTTTTTGCTCATTGGTTTTAAAGTTGTAAGACTGATAACGTTGATACTTTTCTTGGAATATTTCTTATGAAGTCATTCGTTATACGCAAGATCACACTGTAATTTATCGGTTTGAAAAAGTTTTCATATACTCTTGCATCAATTTCCATGAATAATTTCCGTGTCATACTGGATAAATAAACAAGTTAGTAAGATAAAAAATTACCAAGTAGTAGAAGTCAGCATACCTTTAAATATGTATATATATAGGGTAGGAGAAAGAATACAGTGTCGAAAGAGTATGAAAGATAATAAATTTACAAGCCAATATAAATGTAATTTGTTAAAAATCTTTAGGTACGTAGTGGGACTCACCTACACAAAAGCTTGCAACACGAATCATGGACACTAGCTTTTTGTGTCTCATAGAAATAACTCGTTCGAAGAATGTTAATTTCTGCAGTTGTCGAATTTCATCGAATAAATTAGCATTTACGTAGTACTTTACGGCATGTTTTTGTTCATCTGTGAGTTTTCTTTGATATCTACGTTTAGTCAAAGTTCGCTGGTATACTGTACAATGTTTCTATGTATCATGCTATAATCTTTCCCTATAGGGAACGACAGGAAATATGCTTACAAACTCATCGAAACTATCTTGGTTGTTCTCCGATCACTTATCATTACCATCAAAAGCGGAAATTTTATGTCTTTCCTGGTCTCATAGACCTTGTTTTCAATTTCCAAATAGTGGCTTATTAGCAGGCCTTAATGATGGGAACTTATGTATGTGGCGATCAGGTGTTACAAGCAATATCACTGAATCAAACCTTCGTTTTCATATCGGGGCTAGCTCGTCAGGTTCAGAATATGGTCTTGACTTTGATCCTGTCCCTAAGAAATCTCTATCAACAGAGTTGCCGAGTAGATGGAAAATTGTATGGTGTCATCAACTAAACGGTATCGTCTTTTTTTCTATTATTCTATTTGTCGTTTTTCATAATCGTAAAAAACTTACGTGGGGATTTTTATTTTAACAGAATTTCATTCTCAAATCTGATGTATAGTTTTAGACAGTTTATTTCTCAATAATAATGATAATAATTTTTAAAATTTTATTTTATCTAAATACATAAATATTGGTACAAAGAGACACCAGATATACGCGCTACACAAATCTCATTTGATTTATGTAAGGGCTGTGGTACTGCCCAGATGCCCAAACTGAAGCAGGTGATTTTCTTAAGGGGCCACACCCGGAGCCTTCGACCTGAAGGTCTGATCCACAAGGCAGAGGAGCATCGTAAGGAGATGCAGTCCCATGGTAGCCGGTCACCAACGATTGATTCATACACCATTTGTTCCTTCAGGATACTGGAGCCCATGTGCACCATTGGTTTGGAATGAGGGTTTTCCAACTCCCCTAGGTTAACCGTTCGTGTCCACCAACCCGGTTAAGGCGAGAGACATTCGCTTTCCGTCCTCTCAATTTGGTAAACAACAGTAATGCCACGAGAAGGCAGTGAGTAGGACTTCCATGGCAGAGGCTATATACGCGTGACCATATATAGGCATTTCGAGAGGGAGAGCAGACTCTCACCACTCTCGGCTGTATCAGGGCATTTGGGGGCATAACAATAGTCTGGTCAATATAAGAACTTTCGTCTAGATCAGAGCGAATAATTTCACAGTATTTGGGCGCCGAGTTGATGTAAGACATTAAATAGGAATAATACATTTTTAGACATACCAGTCTTACCGTTTAAGGACTGAAACTTTGGCTTTAAAATTGACGAATCTTCTGTGATATATTGAGCTTCGTTCGCATCCTTGTGCATATAATTTTTTTCCTATTGTACTGATTTGTAATGTAACAATTGTATCCTCTTAAATATCAAGCTGAACAACATCACAATTACAAACTAGCGGATGATCATTTTGCAATATGTATTAGATAAAGTAATTTTTACTCCTAAAGACTTAAAATGCTATGAATGAGACTACAGTTCATTAAATCACTTGCAACATCACACAGACAAACGTACTTAACTATAGGAATGTAGCTGTCCTAATCAAACTTATCTTTCTTCAATCCGTTGTTAACAATTTTTTAATGGAATAAATATATCGACTCATCAGTTATTAACGGTAATGATTATTTTTTTTGATAAATTAACTTCTCACCATTATTTAGGGAATCCGAATAATATTTGTTCTTTTATATTTTCGAACTAATGGTTGGAATGCTTTATCCTCCTTATCCATGAAACAGTAACACGAGTCCTAGCCAACTGGATTTATTTCATTTTCCTTCATCTAAATAGCTAGTGTAGCGTCGTTGCTTCTCTACAAAAAACGATTTAACTGATATTGTCGTACTATGTCCTGCTTAGTTTTCATTGATTTTGTATTGCTATTTAACTAAAAGAAGTGTAGTCTAATTCATTGTATTAATCATGTGTATGTAATTTGTTTTCATTTAGGCACTCCGATGCAGGTTGATTTCAGTCCAGATGGTTCATACTTTGCCACCATTACTAAATGTCATGATAGAAGAAGTCAACATAATGATTACAAGTCTGATACTGAAATGCATGTATGGTTCCGTTATCCTTTCTCTGATTTGATTCCATCAAAATGCAGTTCTGATGAACAGTTTCGAATGACGGAAAATTGGGAATCTATCTTCTTACCCCATCCTTGTGATGTTTGTTCGTTTAGCTGGCGCCATACCAGCAGATATCTCCCTAGGTAAGCTAATTTAATGGATCAATTAGAGCTAATTTCATCTAATTGTATCAAAGTTTAAACAATGCTTACAACTTGATAGTTACTTCAAAGTAAAAAAACCCACTACTTGACGGTCTGTTTTTTTTAAGTCATTAAGGAATAAATAGCTAAACTGAGATACTGGCTCAAATCTTAAAGCCAGAATTATTCTGACCAACTTTAACTCAATTAGTTATTCAAGTTCGTGGAAAAATAGAAATCTCACGATAACCTCAGTGAAATTAGTGACAAACTCACACTTTATAACCATTTCACTAATAGCTACTCAATACTTAACTGAGATTCAAAAACATGGTTTTGATAATCAGATATTAAAAAAGCGGATCTGAAATTTATGTCGGGTTCTGGATTACAAATATACTCACCATTGCCATACATTAGCCAATTTTGTTGATCTGAAGGTACCATTGGACTTTATCAATTGAAAATTATGGTAGACTGTTTCATTTTAAAGGAAATGAATAATAGTGTATATCCTAGATTTTAAAAAATTCCGTAGAACGTCACAGTTATGTGAATGCTTACAGATGATTATCATATGAGGTGACGACAGCGAACAATACTTACTTAGAATGTTCACTGATATGATTTGTCTTCAACTTTATTTTAAAAGTATCAATATGTAGTCAACTTTGTTTAGCTCAAACACTTCTAAAATCTACCTCCCATCTTGCTAGTTATCCTCTACCTAGTCTAGTGTGCTGAAGATACAGTTCTACCGAAAAAAGCAGCTGACACAGTTAAATATCTCCTAAACATCCTACTGTACGTCCAAAAATGTTCCCCATACGTTATATACCTTATTTTGTCGTTTATTGAATTTCACTTTGTTGAAAATTTCAAATAAGTCGTCAATCTCAGTTTTTTAGTAATACAGACCAATTTACTTTTTTTAACTGAATTAATTACAACTCTGAGTGTCTGTTGACTTAAAAGCTTATTTTGTCTACTGAGAAACTTGACGGAAGACTATGTGTTCTATGGAGAATGCTGGTCAGCGGCCTATGCTCCTCAACGAGGGGTAACAGGCGTAAGTATGTAACTAAGTATATGTTCTATTCCAAAAGTATACAATTCTGTTTTGTTTTTCCAGTGGTTGGATAGCAAATGTATTATTAACTGCGAGTGAAGATAATTTATGTCGTGTATGGATTGAAGTTTCTCATCCTTCAACAGATCATTCTAATTTGTCAAACGCGTACAAAAGTACCAATTCTTTACTATCTAAATCGATTTCTAAAAATGATCCAGAAATTCCAGTAAGTAGTTTTTACCTACATATATACATTATATGTGATTTTTTTATGGTTACAGTTCGAAGCCATTCATTACATCTTTTCAAATCATGTTGTATATGCTAAATCTTTTCTTCTTTTTCTTCTGATCATCACCATATACTACTTATGTGGATATAAATAGACCACACCACACTACGTTGCTCAAAATACACTTATTTCAAACCAGTTGTACTCTGTATTGAAGGGCATTCTTTGCTAAATATTATCAAAATGAAAACTAATGTAATGTACAGTGTAAACTCAGACAATCCCTCGGAACTTCATAGTTATTTTCTAAAAAGAAAAAGATGCATAAGTTATGAAATTATCAATGTTCAACTTCTGAAAGTACAGCAGCATCCTGGATGGATAAGTCACTGTCATTTGTTATTTAAGCATCAAAACACCGTGAATACCAGCTAAACGAAACTGTATGTAAAACCTATAGGGTTTATCTCAGTTGATTACAATATGTTTATTCAAATAGTTTTTATACTTACGAACAATTATGATTGTAGAGCTAATTCTATCAGTATTTTCATTTGAAACAAATTTTCTAGTTTTTATAAAAGTTGAAAGATTTCATATGTCAAGTGTTATATCTGGGACTTAGATTCTTAGTCTGTTGCGTAATACTTGAGCACTCGAACGCTAGAACCCTTCCAATCCAAAAATCAGAAGACAGAAGACAAGTAGAAGGAATGTTATTCCAAACAGTGTTGATTATGGTACAAAACTGTCAAGTATTTATAGTTTTTAGTAGAAACGTAATCATCATTATAGTTATCCAATCCGCACACAGGGAGTTATCAGCATTGTCCAATAAGGAAGTTACACGTAGTGATTCTAGAATATCCTTCCAAAAGCTGATTGGATGGAATATGTCCGGCTCCTTCTGGGCCTCTTAGAGCTTCCTCAACTTCACCTGTGGACCATCCTCACATCAAGATTAATTAATTCAGGAAATAGAAAAAAATTCTTCACTAACAATGTAAACACACTACAAGATGTTACCTTTGTGATATTCGTTAGAATTGAGACAAAACAAATGTTCAATGTTATCTGAACATTTTATCGTATTCTAATTGAAATCAGTCAATATATGTCCCGACCGTTGTTACTACCTTGACGTGATGGTTAGGCTTGCCTATCGTGATGAACCAATCGAGCTATACTGTATAGGACGATCGTTCCTCAAGGTCCTACCATGCCAGATAGGTTGGTTGAACAGCGGTAAGACTAAAAGCAGCAAATCCAAGGTCTGAGGGTGAATTCGTACTTCTAAGTGTGCAGAGTGGTGACGGCAGTAAAGAGTTTCCTTCAGACAACCAGCATTACAGCGATGCTGCCTTCCCACAAGGGGGGTTAATAAAGATAGACCCTAAGAATGAACATCTCGTCTTATCCCACGGATTTCCATCTCTTGAAGTAAGGTCCCACCAAGTACGGAGCTAACACGAAAATTACTCACGAAAAGGTCATGTGTGACCTGTGTCAAGCAGTTGTCCGTTGGGCACTGCGGTCACGCTCTCAGGTCACTAAGACCAACTCTAATCCGATTTCCTTTTCAGATACTCCTTGAAGAACCTTTTCATATTGTGGGCAATGGGGAAGTGAAAAGCGCCCTCATACCTATAACAACACTGAAGACTGATTCAGTATATGTGAACCACTAGAAAGCAGATATGGTAAACCAATAGTGGTCGTTAAAAGACTAGGACTGTTCTGTATGTAGGTAATGAATAGCGTTATGTGTATGTGTAAAAAATAAAGGTTCTTTTATGGTAGTTACATCAAGATGAATTTAACAGATTGTCTTTGCAACCCAACTATTGCTAATCAATCAAACATCAAGGAATAAACAGTACTGTCAGAGTTTTGTATACATCACACTTTTCAGTATCTAATATACTGAAGACGATTGGTGAACGGTTGCTCAAACATCGTGGAGTGGTTGAAGTTAGACATTAACACCGTTGGGTGCCGGCTCAGTGGTCTATCGGTTAAGTGCTCTGGCGCGAGGCTGGTAGGTCCTCGGTTCGAGTCTCGCGAGTGTGGGATCGTGGATGCGCAATGCTGAGGAGTCCCATAATAGGACGAAACGGCTATCCAGTGCTTCCGGGTTTTCGATGGTGGTCTAGCTTCAATTAACTCATGATTTCAACTATGAAAATAATATACTTCAATCTAACAAAAATTCATTCGACTTATTGTGGTCAATAACAAGAATGAATTCACAATAAAATATTATTCGTAGGAGAGCCGGAATAAAATTCACAGAACTGCGACATTATGCAAAAATTTATTTAAGAATTTGCAAAGGAAACTTCTGATAGTTTATGGTTTCATTCACTAGCATTCAAATGAAAGCAGTCAGCGTTTTCGAATTCCTCTGAGACTAAGCATAAAATCATCGGATGTCTGTCATTGTCCTAAGTAGCCGGTTATTCAAATAAAGCCAAATATTTTAATTTCAATAAATGATAGTCTAATTTGCTAATATTCGTTATTTGTGTAACCCTCCAGTTTAGACATAGAAATTTTGTTGTTCAATACTCTCCTAGATATCATCTACTATCATGAAAGTACACCTACCTTTAGGTCATCTGACCGATATACCATTCAACAAGAATGTTACCAGTGATCCAGTCAATCAGTTGCATGAATCATCAACACAATATCTCACTTTAGAGCTACCTAATTGTTTTTTAACACATCCACTTTTAAAACATTTTCTAGATTTATGGTAAGTTATTTTTCAAATACATGGTTAGTCTAAATAAATTGTCAGTATAAGCATTTATATATACAGCTCTATATAGATTTCGTAAGGTGGTTAATCGACAGGAAACCCTAGACGTAGGTTTCGTGCTATTTAGCACTCATCAGTATAATGTACCTGTAATGTTGAGGCATCTAATGTGCGCTGGAGGTTTTGATACAGTTCCATATTCAGAGACGTTACCACTGAGTTATCCAGGCCACTAAGAATGACGTGATATACATGACATTGGTCATTACGTAGTGACCAATAAATTGTAATTTTAAGCAATCTTTCAATTTGTTGATTATTTTATATTTCTCATCACGAACTGACCTTAGACAGCCATTGAAAACCAAGAATGTCAGGGGACATGTGTCTCAGCCTCAATTCCAGATGGGTTTGTGAATGTGCTCTACTGAGAACACAAAAAGTTGTCCAGTAGTTCTTGGTTTTCATTGATTATCTAAGTAGAATCATTTTGTGATGTAAACTATAAAACTTAGCAATCTCTACAAATTTCTCATTGATTGTTAATTAATTTAATTCAGGACGTGTATATTCGAGGTTTTATTGTTTACTGATTTGGAAATTTTATTATGTTGTCGGAAGGAGATCCGATTTGTTAGTTCAACTTGTGTTTGTGCCGTCAAATTTTAATTATGTTCCTTACATAGAATAAATAGAATATGGATAACAATGGAGTCCAAGATACGCATTTCATCCTATTAGCAACTTGCCAGCTGGATGTAATTACATCCTAGAGTTGATGTTTACTCTAGGACTTGAACCCAGTATCATTTCAAATTGAATTGTGTTCCTCATAGTTTACATAATAAAGTCATTAGAATACGTAACATAAAGTACTTATCAACATTTCAGGATGAGTTTTGTCACGGATTGTTCTTAGAGAACCATAGAGCTCTGGATAAGTGTTTCATCCAAGTTTAGAATTCCATATCCATTACAATGTACACGCACGACTTCGTTCAGCATCTAGGTCAAAATTTACGGGCCTTATAACCATCACAAACCACTTATCTAGTGGTCTGTGTTTTTCTGTAATCAACCAGCCAAAATTAATCCGTGACAAACTCAATTGCACAATTCAGTTAATCCTCAAAACTAACCAATCAACTAACTAGACTTGGTCTGACTTCGTAATAAGTGACTGTAGATTATATCGGTCTGAGGAATTAAAACGTAAATTGTTATTTATTTATTTATTTGAACACATAAATATTGGTACAAGGGGGCACCAGATAAATATGCGCCACACAAATCAAATGAGATTTGTGTGAGGGCTGTGATGCTACACGGGTGCCCAAACTGAAGCAGATGGTTTTCTTAGGGGACCACAACCGGAGCCTTTGACTTAAAGATCTGATCCACAAGGCAGTGGAGCATCGTGAGGAGATGCAGTCCCATGATAGCCGGTGACTGACGATTGATTCATACACCATTTGTTCCTTCAGGATACTGGAGCCCATGTGCACCATTGGTTTGGAATAAAGGTTTTCCAACTCCTGTGGGCGAACTTTCCGTGTCTACATAACTGGTTAAAGCGCCGGACATTCACTTTTCATCCCCTCAATTTCGCAAACAACACCCGTGGTGCGAGAAGGCAGTGAGTAGGACTTGTGTGGCAGAGGCTATATACGCGTGGCCATGTGAGAGCATTTCGAGAGGGAGAGCATACTCTCTCTCCCCACTCTCGGCCGTACCAGGGCGTTCGGGGGCAACCAACCAACTAACTAGACTTGGTCTGAATTCGTAATAAATGACTGTAGATCATATCGGTCTGAGGAATTAAAACATAACTTTTACGCATAAATGTTTCAAATTTACGATTTCTGTCTTATTTTTTCCATGTTACTTATATGTACATTTTTATTAACAAAACATGATATAATCAAGGTTGACTGATCCTTTGTCAAACATTGAAGTGGATTATGGATCACCATTACCATCGTCCACAATAAAGATAGATGATAAAAAGTTCAATTATACACAAAATACATTTCCACAATTTGTATTTACCACATCTTTACCATTGGATTCTTTCCCGGAAATATGTAATTCCTCTTCTCCAAATGAGTAAGTCTTTAATCATTATTTTTATAGTTGAAATCATGAGTCAATTGAAGCTAGACCACCATCGAAAACCTGGAAGCACTGGACAGCCGTTTCGTCTTATTGTGGGACTCCTGCGGCAGTGCGCATCCACGATCCCGCACTCGCG